>NC_081288.1:117500-260000 GCF_030490865.1 Poecile atricapillus
TTATACACACAGATGAAATGCATAACAGATATAAAATATATTACCATTTTTCCATATAGTTTTCATACTGAATATTAATCTACTTGTCTAGATATGGATTTCTTGTATTAATTTCTATTTTATGGCTATCTATCTATCTATCTATCTATCTATCTATCTATCTATCTATCTCCCTATATACATTTCTTTATTCTAGATGTGTATATTTTCATTTCTATATTATTCATTTAAATGCCATGCCTTTAACCAAACAAAAACAAAAAGGTCCCACATTTAAATATTTTTAATATCTATTACTATAATATTGATCTTCTATATTTATACACACAGATGAAATGCATAACAGATATAAAATATATTACCATTTTTCCATATAGTTTTCATACTGAATATTAATCTACTTGTCTAGATATGGATTTCTTGTATTAATTTCTATTTTATGGCTATCTATCTATCTATCTATCTATCTATCTATCTATCTATCTATCTCCCTATATACATTTCTTTATTATAGATGTGTATATTTTCATTTCTATATTATTCATTTAAATGCCATGCCTTTAACCAAATAAAAACACCAAGTCCCTCATTTAAATATTTTTAATATCTATTACTATAATATTGATCTTCTATATTTATACACACAGATGTAATGCATAACAGATATAAAATATATTACCATTTATCCATACAGTTTTCATACTGAATATTAATCTACTTGTCTAGATATGGATTTCTTGTATTAATTTCTATTTTATGGCTATCTATCTATCTATCTATCTATCTATCTATCTATCTATCTATCTCCCTATATACATTTCTTTATTATAGATGTGTATATTTTCATTTCTATATTATTCATTTAAATGCCATGCCTTTAACCAAACAAAAACAAAAAGATCCCTCATTTAAATATTTTTAATATCTATTACTATAATATTGATCTTCTATATTTATACACACAGATGTAATGCATAACAGATATAAAATATATTACCATTTATCCATATAGTTTTCATACTGAATATTAATCTACTTGTCTAGATATGGATTACATGTATTTATTTCTTTTTTATGGCTATACATATATAAATATATATACATATATATATCTCCCTCTATTTATTTCTTTAGTATAGATGTGTATATTTACATTTCTATATTATTCATTTAAATGCCATGCCTCTAGCCAAATAATAAACAAAAAGTCCCTTGATTTAAATATTTTTAATATCTATTTCTATCATACTGATTTCTTTATTTATACATACGGATACAATGCATAACATGTATTAAAATACATTACCATCTATCCGTATATTTTTCATATTGAATATTAACCTGCTTTTCTAGATTTAGATAACTTGTATTTATTTCTTTCTTATGGCTATGTATATATCTATATCTATCTATCTATCTATCTATCTATATATCTATCTATCTCCCTATATACATTTCTTTATTCTAGATGTGTATATTTTCATTTCTATATTATTCATTTAAATGCCATGCCTCTAACCAAATAATAAACAAAAAGTCCCTTCCTTAAAATATTTTTAATATTTATTTCTATCATACTGATCTTCTATATTTATAGGCATAGATATGTTGCATAACAGATATTAAAATTTATTATATTAGCATCTATCCATATAGTTTTCATACTGAATATTAATCTACATGTCTAGATATGTATTACTTGTATTTATTTCTTTTTTATGGCTATATATATTAATATATATTAATATATATACATATATATATATCTCCCTCTATTTATTTTTTTAGTATAGATGGGTATATTTTCATTTCTATATTATTCATTTAAATGCCATGCCTCTAGCCAAATAATAAACAAAAAGTCCCTTGATTTAAATATTTTTAATATCCATTTCTATCATACTGATTTCTTTATTTATACATATAGATACAATGCATAACATGTATTAAAATACATTACCATCTATCCGTATATTTTTCATATTGAATATTAACCTACTTTTCTAGATTTAGATAACTTGTATTTATTTCTTTCTTATGGCTATGTATATATCTATATCTATCTATCTATCTCTCTATCTATCTATCTATCTATCTATCTATCTATCTATCTATCTATCTATCTCCCTATATACATTTCTTTATTCTAGATGTGTATATTTTCATTTCTATATTATTCATTTAAATGCCATGCCTCTAACCAAATAATAAACAAAAAGTCCCTTCCTTAAAATATTTTTAATATTTATTTCTATCATACTGATCTTCTATATTTATAGACATAGATATGTTGCATAACAGATATTAAAATTTATTATATTAGCATCTATCCATATAGTTTTCATACTGAATATTAATCTACTTGTCAAGATATGTATTACTTGTATTTATTTCTTTTTTATGGCTATATATATTAATATATATACATATATATATATCTCCCTCTATTTATTTCTTTAGTATAGATGGGTATATTTTCATTTCTATATTATTCATTTAAATGCCATGCCTCTAGCCAAATAATAAACAAAAAGTCCCTTGATTTAAATATTTTTAATATCTATTTCTATCATACTGATTTCTTTATTTATACATATAGATACAATGCATAACATGTATTAAAACACATTACCATCTATCCGTATATTTTTCATATTGAATATTAACCTGCTTTTCTAGATTTAGATAACTTGTATTTATTTCTTTCTTATGGCTATGTATATATCTATATCTATCTATCTATCTATCTATCTATCTATCTATCTATCTATCTATCTATCTATCTCCCTATATACATTTCTTTATTATAGATGTGTATATTTTCATTTCTATATTATTCATTTAAATGCCATGCCTTTAACCAAATAAAAACACCAAGTCCCTCATTTAAATATTTTAAATATCTATTACAATAATATTGATCTTCTATATTTATACACACAGATGTAATGCATAACAGATATAAAATATATTACCATTTATCCATACAGTTTTCATACTGAATATTAATCTACTTGTCTAGATATGGATTTCTTGTATTAATTTGTATTTTATGGCTATCTATCTATCTCTCTATCTATATATCTCCCTATATACATTTCTTTATTATAGATGTGTATATTTTCATTTCTATATTATTCATTTAAATGCCATGCCTCTTACCAAATAATAAACAAAAAGTCCCTTCCTTAAAATATTTTTAATATTTATTTCTATCATACTGATCTTCTATATTTATAGACATAGATATGTTGCATAACAGATATTAAAATTTATTATATTAGCATCTATCCATATAGTTTTCATACTGAATATTAATCTACTTGTCAAGATATGTATTACTTGTATTGATTTCTTTTTTATGGCTATATATATTAATATATATACATATATATATATCTCCCTCTATTTATTTATTTAGTATAGATGGGTATATTTTCATTTCTATATTATTCATTTAAATGCCATGCCTTTAACCAAATAAAAACACCAAGTCCCTCATTTAAATATTTTTAATATCTATTACTATAATATTGATCTTCTATATTTATACACACAGATGTAATGCATAACAGATATAAAATATATTACCATTTTTCCATATAGTTTTCATACTGAATATTAATCTACTTGTCTAGATATGGATTTCTTGTATTAATTTCTATTTTATGGCTATCTATCTATCTATCTATCTATCTATCTATCTATCTATCTATCTCCCTATATACATTTCTTTATTATAGATGTGTATATTTTCATTTCTATATTATTCATTTAAATGCCATGCCTCTAGCCAAATAATAAACAAAAAGTCCCTTGATTTAAATATTTTTAATATCTATTTCTATCATACTGATTTCTTTATTTATACATATAGATACAATGCATAACATGTATTAAAATACATTACCATCTATCCGTATATTTTTCATATTGAATATTAACCTGCTTTTCTAGATTTAGATAACTTGTATTTATTTCTTTCTTATGGCTATGTATATATCTATATCTCTCTGTCTATCTATCTATCTATCTATCTATCTATCTATCTATCTATCTATCTATCTCCCTATATACATTTCTTTATTCTAGATGTGTATATTTTCATTTCTATATTATTCATTTAAATGCCATGCCTCTAACCAAATAATAAACAAAAAGTCCCTTCCTTAAAATATTTTTAATATTTATTTCTATCATACTGATCTTCTATATTTATAGACATAGATATGTTGCATAACAGATATTAAAATTTATTATATTAGCATCTATCCATATAGTTTTCATACTGAATATTAATCTACTTGTCTAGATATGGATTTCTTGTATTTATTTCTTTTTTATCTCTCTCTCTCTCTCTCTCTATATATATCTACCTAGCTCCCCTATATTTATTTTTACAGGTATATATTTCTCTTTCTAATGTTCTGCTTTTTGAAATTTGCATTTCTTTCTCTTTGAAACTCTACCCATTCATTCAGCTGACAGGTCAGAATGACAAAAATATAAAGCCCTGGTGAACCCCGAGTGCAGAACGCGCTCGTCACTATGGAACTTAGGCACAGAAATTTGTCTCGGTGCATTTTAGTACCTCATGGATGCACAGATGTGTTTTATACACTCACTTTTTACAGGGAAGTAAGAGGTGGAAAAACAAAAGCCACTTTCTTAACCCTAAGCCGTTCCTGACATAACAAAACCCTAAAGACGGCGTGCACAGAGAGGGGGTTTCTTTCCAAGGGAATTTAGAGAGATCCATTCCTGTTCCTTGCCAATGCCTACCGTAAAAACCAGAACAGCTCCACAGGTTTTTGGATTCTGCATCCAGCCCTCGCAGGGAATTTCCTGGCAGCTCGGGGTCCCCTCTGGGCAAGGGTACCCGGCACGAGCCCTCCCCATTCCCCGCTCACCTTGCTCCTCCAGCGCAGCGCCTGCCTCCCTCTGCCGGGGACCTCGGCGTGCCCCAAGGGACAGGGGAGCCCCCCAGTGCCCACCCCGTCCCCCTCAGCCTTTGCTCCTCACCCCCAAAGAAGGCACAGAACAACTCCAACTGCCCTGGACAGCAGCACCCTGCTTTATTGGAAGCCCTTCTAGGACTAGACCCCCTCCCAAAAAGGAGCTCTGCTGCAACAAGAAAAGGGGGGCAGGTGCCAGAAATCCCTCCCCAAAAACCCCAGGCACAGGCCAGAGGCAGAAAGAGGGAGTGGTGGCAGAGAGGACACAGGAAGAAAAGAAAGAACAAAAGAATGGGCTGTAGGATGAAATAGAAAAACAAAACAAAACTGAAAAAAAACCAAACCAAATCACCAAAAAACCACCAAAAACAAAACCAAACCACCAAAAAACCAAAACTTCCACCCAAACCCAAAACCTGGCATGGGCAGCAAGACAGAGAGGGATTGAAAAAGAACAGAGCCAAGGAAGGGGACACAAGGAGCCACTGGGAAACAAGGGCACGGGGAAGAGCAGAGAGACAGACGGAATTAAAAAAGGCACGTGAGTGAGCCACGGAGAAGGACACAGAAAAAGGCCGAGCGCAGAACACACAGCAAGGACAGAGGGATTCTGTCCTTGATTGGACAAGAGGGAAACAAGGAGCCAGAGGGGAAAGGACCACGCCAGGGGCCGGCAAGATGGACGAGATGGACAAGGTGCTTCTCCCTCTGGCCACTACGGCGAGCGCAGCTTCCCTGCAGTTTCACGTCTCTTCCAAGCACAACAGGTGAACAAAGAGCAGCACAGAGCCGCCGGTCTCCAATGCTCCGCAATCTAGAAGGAAAAAGAAGGAAAAAGGAAAAAGACCGGTTCATTCTGCCACCAAAGAGAGTTGCTTATCCCAAGACACCTTATTCCAGGCACAGAAATCATTTCTGCCACTCGAACAAACCCACTCGATGCTGTCTCAAGTCGATGGCAGCTACTTAAACCCTGTCTCAAGAATCACAGGGACACGAGCCTTGCAATTCTCAGGAAGGACTCGGCTGAGTCTTCAAGATTTCCCCACCCACAGAAGCCAGTGATCCCAGCTTGAAACAGCACATTTCCTCCCAACCCCATAGAAATTGCCCTGTGCTGCCAGCACTGAGGCTGCCAGCAGGAGCAGCTGGAGCAGCTGGAGCAGGAGCAGCAGATCCGTCCGCTCCGGGCGCGGGTCTCGGGCACGGCCGGGGTCCCTTTGGGCCGGTCCCAGTGCCCCTGGGCTAGTTCAAAATAGTATATAAATTTGATAAAAATAAGCATTAGAAATATTTAAATAATCATTTAAGGTGAAGGGGATGTTTTTTTAAATTCGGTTACAGGCAGGGCTTTTAAATAAATAATATAGAAATGAAAATATAGAAATCTATAACAAAGGTATAAATATAGGGAGATAGAGAGAGAGAGAGAGAGAGAGAGAGAGAGAGAGAGAGAGATGAAAAAGAAATAAATACCAGTAACAAATATATACTAGTAGATTAATAATAAATATGAAAAATATATGGATGGACGTTAATATATTTTAATATCTATTATGCATTATATCTAGGTGTATAAATATAAAAAATCAATATGATAGATATAGATATTAAAAATATTTAAATGAAGGGCCTTTTTGCTTTTTCTTTGGTTAGAGGCAGGGCTTGCTAAATTCCGATGGGGGGTTTTTTGGGACTTTCCTTGGAGAAGGGTTTTTGGAAGGGGGTTGCACACCTTGTTTCTTGCCGGGCTTCTTTGCACGTGGGGGGGCGATCCCCGCCCAGCCCCGGGCTGAGCTCTGCGGCAGTGCTGCCACCTTGTGGCCACAGAGCGGTACTGCACCTGTGCCCCGGCGCGGGCGGGGCCGAGCCGAGCGGAACCGAGCCGAGCCGAGCGGAACCGAGCCGAGCCGAGCGGAGCCGAACCGAAGCGTGCCGAGCGGAGCCGAGCGGAGCCGAACCGAGGCGTGCCGAGCCGAGCCGAGCCGTGTCGAGCCGAGCCGAACCGTGCCGAGCGGAGCCGTGCCGAGCGGAGCCGAGCGGCGCCGAGCGGAGCCGAGCGGAGCCGAGCCGAGCGGAGCCGAGCGGAGACGAGCCGAGCCGAGCGGAGCCGAGCCGAAGCGGGCCGCGGCAAGGACCCCGTCAGAGAGAGGCGTCCTCACCGCTGCCTGTCGGCGCCCGGCTGGCTCGCGTCCGGCCCCGGCGCCGCTGAGCGTACAGCCCGTGTCGGCACGGCCGGAAAAGCCGCGGAAAATTGCGCCGGAGCGGCGTCGGCGTCGGGGTGTTTGTCAGGCAGTCGAGTAGACACCCACCGCCCGGGGTCCTTGCATTTTCCCGCCTTTTCGGCCGCCATGCTTGGAAGGTCAAAGCCAGCCGCGACTCGGCAGCCATCTTGTGAGGGGCGTGACGTCACTTCCGCCCTTCCTCGCCGCCATCTTTGTTGTGGCTGAAGCCACTTCCGGCCGAGCGGCCATCTTTGTTGTGGCACGATCGAGGCCCCCGCTGCTCTCAGCGCGTCTGTCTAGCTTACTTGCCTGAACGAAAAACCCGACGAAGCCGGCCGACTCCGAGCACTCCGGCTGATTTTCCGCCGCCTTTCCCGGGGCGAGGACGGTGGCGGCGGGGCTCAGCGGCTCCGGAGCTGGGCGGCGGCTGCGCCTGCGGCGGCAGGCATTGGAGTCGACGCCTCTGCCGGGGTCCTACCGGCCGGCCGCAAACTTCAGTGTGGCAATCAGCCCGACCCGGCTCCTGCGGGGGGGGGTCCCGGCTCGACACGGCACGCCTCGGTTCGGTTCGGCTCGGCTCGGTTCGGCTCGGCTCGGCTCGGCTCGGCCCCGCCCGCGCCGGGGCACAGCTGCAGTACCGCTCTGTGGCCACAAGGTGGCAGCACTGCCGCAGAGCTCAGCCCGGGGCTGGGCGGGGGTCGCCCCCGCACGTGCAAAGAAGCCCGGCAAGAAAGAACGTGTGCAAGCCCCTTCCAAAAACCCTTCTCCAAGGAACGCCCCAAAAAACCCCCCATCGGAACTTAGCAAGCCCTGCCTCTAACCAAATAAAAAGCAAAAAGGCCCTTCATTTAAATATTTTTAATATCTATTTCTGTCATATTGAACTTCTTTATTTATACAAATAGATATAATACATAACAGATATTAAAATATATTCTATTAGCATAATAGATAATAGATATTAAAATTTATTATATAAACATCTATCCATATAGTTTTCATACTGAATATTAATCTACTTGTCTAGATTAAATTACTTGTATTTATTTCTTTTTTATGGCTATATATATTAAGATATATATATATGTACCACCCTATATTCATTTTTGGAGGATAGATGTGTATACTTTCCTTTCTATATTATTTATTCAAAAGCCCTGCTTGTAACAAAATAAAAAAAAAAAAGACCCTTGATTTAAATAGTTTTAATATCTATTTCTATCATATTGATCTTCTATATTTATACACATAGATATAATACATAACAGATATTAAAACATATTATATTAGCATCTATCCATATAGTTTGCATACTGAATATTAATATACTTGTCTAGATTTGGATTATATGTATTTATTTCTTTTTTATGGCTATATTTATATATGTATATGTATATATATACACATATATATCTCCCTCTATTTATTTCTTTAGTATAGATGTGTATATTTTCATTTCTATATTATTCATTTAAATGCCATGCCTTTAACCAAACAAAAACAAAAAGTCCCTCATTTAAATATTTTTAATATCTATTACTATAATATTGATCTTTTATATCTATACACACAGATGTAATGCATAACAGATATAAAATATATTACCATTTATCCATACAGTTTTCATACTGAATATTAATCTACTTGTCTAGATATGGATTTCTTGTATTAATTTCTATTTTATGGCTATCTATCTCTCTATCTATATATCTCCCTATATACATTTCTTTATTATAGATGTGTATATTTTCATTTCTATATTATTCATTTAAATGCCATGCCTCTTACCAAATAATAAACAAAAAGTCCCTTCCTTAAAATATTTTTAATATTTATTTCTATCATACTGATCTTCTATATTTATAGACATAGATATGTTGCATAACAGATATTAAAATTTATTATATTAGCATCTATCCATATAGTTTTCATACTGAATATTAATCTACTTGTCAAGATATGTATTACTTGTATTGATTTCTTTTTTATGGCTATATATATTAATATATATACATATATATATATCTCCCTCTATTTATTTATTTAGTATAGATGGGTATATTTTCATTTCTATATTATTCATTTAAATGCCATGCCTTTAACCAAATAAAAACACCAAGTCCCTCATTTAAATATTTTTAATATCTATTACTATAATATTGATCTTCTATATTTATACACACAGATGTAATGCATAACAGATATAAAATATATTACCATTTATCCATACAGTTTTCATACTGAATATTAATCTACTTGTCTAGATATGGATTTCTTGTATTAATTTCTATTTTATGGCTATCTATCTATCTATCTATCTATCTATCTATCTATCTATCTATCTATCTCCCTATATACATTTCTTTATTATAGATGTGTATATTTTCATTTCTATATTATTCATTTAAATGCCATGCCTTTAACCAAACAAAAACAAAAAGGTCCCTCATTTAAATATTTTTAATATCTATTACTATAATATTGATCTTCTATATTTATACACACAGATGTAATGCATAACAGATATAAAATATATTACCATTTATCCATATAGTTTTCATACTGAATATTAATCTACTTGTCTAGATATGGATTACATGTATTTATTTCTTTTTTATGGCTATACATATATAAATATATATACATATATATATCTCCCTCTATTTATTTCTTTAGTATAGATGTGTATATTTACATTTCTATATTATTCATTTAAATGCCATGCCTCTAGCCAAATAATAAACAAAAAGTCCCTTGATTTAAATATTTTTAATATCTATTTCTATCATACTGATTTCTTTATTTATACATACGGATACAATGCATAACATGTATTAAAATACATTACCATCTATCCGTATATTTTTCATATTGAATATTAACCTGCTTTTCTAGATTTAGATAACTTGTATTTATTTCTTTCTTATGGCTATGTATATATCTATATCTATCTATCTATCTATCTATCTATCTATCTATCTATCTATCTATCTATCTCCCTATATACATTTCTTTATTCTAGATGTGTATATTTTCATTTCTATATTATTCATTTAAATGCCATGCCTCTAACCAAATAATAAACAAAAAGTCCCTTCCTTAAAATATTTTTAATATTTATTTCTATCATACTGATCTTCTATATTTATAGGCATAGATATGTTGCATAACAGATATTAAAATTTATTATATTAGCATCTATCCATATAGTTTTCATACTGAATATTAATCTACTTGTCTAGATATGTATTACTTGTATTTATTTCTTTTTTATGGCTATATATATTAATATATATTAATATATATACATATATATATATCTCCCTCTATTTATTTCTTTAGTATAGATGGGTATATTTTCATTTCTATATTATTCATTTAAATGCCATGCCTCTAGCCAAATAATAAACAAAAAGTCCCTTGATTTAAATATTTTTAATATCCATTTCTATCATACTGATTTCTTTATTTATACATATAGATACAATGCATAACATGTATTAAAATACATTACCATCTATCCGTATATTTTTCATATTGAATGTTAACCTGCTTTTCTAGATTTAGATAACTTGTATTTATTTCTTTCTTATGGCTATGTATATATCTATCTATCTCTCTATCTATCTATCTATCTATCTATCTATCTATCTATCTATCTCCCTATATACATTTCTTTATTCTAGATGTGTATATTTTCATTTCTATATTATTCATTTAAATGCCATGCCTTTAACCAAACAAAAACAAAAAGGTCCCACATTTAAATATTTTTAATATCTATTACTATAATATTGATCTTCTATATTTATACACACAGATGAAATGCATAACAGATATAAAATATATTACCATTTTTCCATATAGTTTTCATACTGAATATTAATCTACTTGTCTAGATATGGATTTCTTGTATTAATTTCTATTTTATGGCTATCTATCTATCTATCTATCTATCTATCTATCTATCTATCTATCTATCTATCTATCTCCCTATATACATTTCTTTATTCTAGATGTGTATATTTTCATTTCTATATTATTCATTTAAATGCCATGCCTTTAACCAAACAAAAACAAAAAGGTCCCACATTTAAATATTTTTAATATCTATTACTATAATATTGATCTTCTATATTTATACACACAGATGAAATGCATAACAGATATAAAATATATTACCATTTTTCCATATAGTTTTCATACTGAATATTAATCTACTTGTCTAGATATGGATTTCTTGTATTAATTTCTATTTTATGGCTATCTATCTATCTATCTATCTATCTATCTATCTATCTATCTATCTATCTATCTCCCTATATACATTTCTTTATTATAGATGTGTATATTTTCATTTCTATATTATTCATTTAAATGCCATGCCTTTAACCAAATAAAAACACCAAGTCCCTCATTTAAATATTTTTAATATCTATTACTATAATATTGATCTTCTATATTTATACACACAGATGTAATGCATAACAGATATAAAATATATTACCATTTATCCATACAGTTTTCATACTGAATATTAATCTACTTGTCTAGATATGGATTTCTTGTATTAATTTCTATTTTATGGCTATCTATCTATCTATCTATCTATCTATCTATCTATCTATCTATCTATCTATCTATCTCCCTATATACATTTCTTTATTATAGATGTGTATATTTTCATTTCTATATTATTCATTTAAATGCCATGCCTTTAACCAAACAAAAACAAAAAGATCCCTCATTTAAATATTTTTAATATCTATTACTATAATATTGATCTTCTATATTTATACACACAGATGTAATGCATAACAGATATAAAATATATTACCATTTATCCATATAGTTTTCATACTGAATATTAATCTACTTGTCTAGATATGGATTACATGTATTTATTTCTTTTTTATGGCTATACATATATAAATATATATACATATATATATCTCCCTCTATTTATTTCTTTAGTATAGATGTGTATATTTACATTTCTATATTGTTCATTTAAATGCCATGCCTCTAGCCAAATAATAAACAAAAAGTCCCTTGATTTAAATATTTTTAATATCTATTTCTATCATACTGATTTCTTTATTTATACATACGGATACAATGCATAACATGTATTAAAATACATTACCATCTATCCGTATATTTTTCATATTGAATATTAACCTGCTTTTCTAGATTTAGATAACTTGTATTTATTTCTTTCTTATGGCTATGTATATATCTATATCTATCTATCTATCTATCTATCTATCTATCTATCTATCTATCTATCTATCTCCCTATATACATTTCTTTATTATAGATGTGTATATTTTCATTTCTATATTATTCATTTAAATGCCATGCCTCTAACCAAATAATAAACAAAAAGTCCCTTCCTTAAAATATTTTTAATATTTATTTCTATCATACTGATCTTCTATATTTATAGGCATAGATATGTTGCATAACAGATATTAAAATTTATTATATTAGCATCTATCCATATAGTTTTCATACTGAATATTAATCTACTTGTCTAGATATGTATTACTTGTATTTATTTCTTTTTTATGGCTATATATATTAATATATATTAATATATATACATATATATATATCTCCCTCTATTTATTTTTTTAGTATAGATGGGTATATTTTCATTTCTATATTATTCATTTAAATGCCATGCCTCTAGCC
The DNA here is from genome assembly GCF_030490865.1 of Poecile atricapillus. Taxonomy (NCBI): domain Eukaryota; kingdom Metazoa; phylum Chordata; class Aves; order Passeriformes; family Paridae; genus Poecile; species Poecile atricapillus. The sequence goes on from NC_081288.1 coordinate 130,378, forward strand.
AAATAATAAACAAAAAGTCCCTTGATTTAAATATTTTTAATATCCATTTCTATCATACTGATTTCTTTATTTATACATATAGATACAATGCATAACATGTATTAAAATACATTACCATCTATCCGTATATTTTTCATATTGAATATTAACCTACTTTTCTAGATTTAGATAACTTGTATTTATTTCTTTCTTATGGCTATGTATATATCTATATCTATCTATCTCTCTATCTATCTATCTATCTATCTATCTATCTATCTATCTATCTATCTATCTATCTCCCTATATACATTTCTTTATTATAGATGTGTATATTTTCATTTCTATATTATTCATTTAAATGCCATGCCTCTAACCAAATAATAAACAAAAAGTCCCTTCCTTAAAATATTTTTAATATTTATTTCTATCATACTGATCTTCTATATTTATAGACATAGATATGTTGCATAACAGATATTAAAATTTATTATATTAGCATCTATCCATATAGTTTTCATACTGAATATTAATCTACTTGTCAAGATATGTATTACTTGTATTTATTTCTTTTTTATGGCTATATATATTAATATATATACATATATATATATATCTCCCTCTATTTATTTCTTTAGTATAGATGGGTATATTTTCATTTCTATATTATTCATTTAAATGCCATGCCTCTAGCCAAATAATAAACAAAAAGTCCCTTGATTTAAATATTTTTAATATCTATTTCTATCATACTGATTTCTTTATTTATACATATAGATACAATGCATAACATGTATTAAAACACATTACCATCTATCCGTATATTTTTCATATTGAATATTAACCTGCTTTTCTAGATTTAGATAACTTGTATTTATTTCTTTCTTATGGCTATGTATATATCTATATCTCTCTATCTATCTATCTATCTATCTATCTATCTATCTATCTATCTATCTCCCTATATACATTTCTTTATTATAGATGTGTATATTTTCATTTCTATATTATTCATTTAAATGCCATGCCTCTTACCAAATAATAAACAAAAAGTCCCTTCCTTAAAATATTTTTAATATTTATTTCTATCATACTGATCTTCTATATTTATAGACATAGATATGTTGCATAACAGATATTAAAATTTATTATATTAGCATCTATCCATATAGTTTTCATACTGAATATTAATCTACTTGTCTAGATATGGATTTCTTGTATTTATTTCTTTTTTATCTCTCTCTCTCTCTCTCTCTATATATATCTACCTAGCTCCCCTATATTTATTTTTACAGGTATATATTTCTCTTTCTAATGTTCTGCTTTTTGAAATTTGCATTTCTTTCTCTTTGAAACTCTACCCATTCATTCAGCTGACAGGTCAGAATGACAAAAATATAAAGCCCTGGTGAACCCCGAGTGCAGAACGCGCTCGTCACTATGGAACTTAGGCACAGAAATTTGTCTCGGTGCATTTTAGTACCTCATGGATGCACAGATGTGTTTTATACACTCACTTTTTACAGGGAAGTAAGAGGTGGAAAAACAAAAGCCACTTTCTTAACCCTAAGCCGTTCCTGACATAACAAAACCCTAAAGACGGCGTGCACAGAGAGGGGGTTTCTTTCCAAGGGAATTTAGAGAGATCCATTCCTGTTCCTTGCCAATGCCTACCGTAAAAACCAGAACAGCTCCACAGGTTTTTGGATTCTGCATCCAGCCCTTGCAGGGAATTTCCTGGCAGCTCGGGGTCCCCTCTGGGCAAGGGTACCCGGCACGAGCCCTCCCCATTCCCCGCTCACCTTGCTCCTCCAGCGCAGCGCCTGCCTCCCTCTGCCGGGGACCTCGGCGTGCCCCAAGGGACAGGGGAGCCCCCCAGTGCCCACCCCGTCCCCCTCAGCCTTTGCTCCTCACCCCCAAAGAAGGCACAGAACAACTCCAACTGCCCTGGACAGCAGCATCCTGCTTTATTGGAAGCCCTTCTAGGACTAGACCCCCTCCCAAAAAGGAGCTCTGCTGCAACAAGAAAAGGGGGGCAGGTGCCAGAAATCCCTCCCCAAAAACCCCAGGCACAGGCCAGAGGCAGAAAGAGGGAGTGGTGGCAGAGAGGACACAGGAAGAAAAGAAAGAACAAAAGAATGGGCTGTAGGATGAAATAGAAAAACAAAACAAAACTGAAAAAAAACCAAACCAAACCAAATCACCAAAAAACCACCAAAAACAAAACCAAACCACCAAAAAACCAAAACTTCCACCCAAACCCAAAACCTGGCATGGGCAGCAAGACAGAGAGGGATTGAAAAAGAACAGAGCCAAGGAAGGGGACACAAGGAGCCACTGGGAAACAAGGGCACGGGGAAGAGCAGAGAGACAGACGGAATTAAAAAAGGCACGTGAGTGAGCCACGGAGAAGGACACAGAAAAAGGCCGAGCGCAGAACACACAGCAAGGACAGAGGGATTCTGTCCTTGATTGGACAAGAGGGAAACAAGGAGCCAGAGGGGAAAGGACCACGCCAGGGGCCGGCAAGACGGACGAGATGGACAAGGTGCTTCTCCCTCTGGCCACTACGGCGAGCGCAGCTTCCCTGCAGTTTCACGTCTCTTCCAAGCACAACAGGTGAACAAAGAGCAGCACAGAGCCGCCGGTCTCCAATGCTCCGCAATCTAGAAGGAAAAAGAAGGAAAAAGGAAAAAGACCGGTTCATTCTGCCACCAAAGAGAGTTGCTTATCCCAAGACACCTTATTCCAGGCACAGAAATCATTTCTGCCACTCGAACAAACCCACTCGATGCTGTCTCAAGTCGATGGCAGCTACTTAAACCCTGTCTCAAGAATCACAGGGACACGAGCCTTGCAATTCTCAGGAAGGACTCGGCTGAGTCTTCAAGATTTCCCCACCCACAGAAGCCAGTGATCCCAGCTTGAAACAGCACATTTCCTCCCAACCCCATAGAAATTGCCCTGTGCTGCCAGCACTGAGGCTGCCAGCAGGAGCAGCAGGAGCAGCTGGAGCAGGAGCAGCAGGAGCAGGAGCAGCAGATCCGTCCGCTCCGGGCGCGGGTCTCGGGCACGGCCGGGGTCCCTTTGGGCCGGTCCCAGTGCCCCTGGGCTAGTTCAAAATAGTATATAAATTTGATAAAAATAAGCATTAGAAATATTTAAATAATCATTTAAGGTGAAGGGGATGTTTTTTTAAATTCGGTTACAGGCAGGGCTTTTAAATAAATAATATAGAAATGAAAATATAGAAATCTATAACAAAGGTATAAATATAGGGAGATAGAGAGAGAGAGAGAGAGAGAGAGAGAGAGAGAGATGAAAAAGAAATAAATACCAGTAACAAATATATACTAGTAGATTAATAATAAATATGAAAAATATATGGATGGACGTTAATATATTTTAATATCTATTATGCATTATATCTAGGTGTATAAATATAAAAAATCAATATGATAGATATAGATATTAAAAATATTTAAATGAAGGGCCTTTTTGCTTTTTCTTTGGTTAGAGGCAGGGCTTGCTAAATTCCGATGGGGGGTTTTTTGGGACTTTCCTTGGAGAAGGGTTTTTGGAAGGGGGTTGCACACCTTGTTTCTTGCCGGGCTTCTTTGCACGTGGGGGGGCGATCCCCACCCAGCCTCGGGCTGAGCTCTGCGGCAGTGCTGCCACCTTGTGGCCACAGAGCGGTACTGCACCTGTGCCCCGGCGCGGGCGGGGCCGAGCCGAGCGGAACCGAGCCGAGCCGAGCGGAACCGAGCCGAGCCGAGCGGAGCCGAACCGAAGCGTGCCGAGCGGAGCCGAGCGGAGCCGAACCGAGGCGTGCCGAGCCGAGCCGAGCCGTGTCGAGCCGAGCCGAACCGTGCCGAGCGGAGCCGTGCCGAGCGGAGCCGAGCGGCGCCGAGCGGAGCCGAGCGGAGCCGAGCCGAGCGGAGCCGAGCGGAGACGAGCCGAGCCGAGCGGAGCCGAGCCGAAGCGGGCCGCGGCAAGGACCCCGTCAGAGAGAGGCGTCCTCACCGCTGCCTGTCGGCGCCCGGCTGGCTCGCGTCCGGCCCCGGCGCCGCTGAGCGTACAGCCCGTGTCGGCACGGCCGGAAAAGCCGCGGAAAATTGCGCCGGAGCGGCGTCGGCGTCGGGGTGTTTGTCAGGCAGTCGAGTAGACACCCACCGCCCGGGGTCCTTGCATTTTCCCGCCTTTTCGGCCGCCATGCTTGGAAGGTCAAAGCCAGCCGCGACTCGGCAGCCATCTTGTGAGGGGCGTGACGTCACTTCCGCCCTTCCTCGCCGCCATCTTTGTTGTGGCTGAAGCCACTTCCGGCCGAGCGGCCATCTTTGTTGTGGCACGATCGAGGCCCCCGCTGCTCTCAGCGCGTCTGTCTACCTTACTTGCCTGAACGAAAAACCCGACGAAGCCGGCCGACTCCGAGCACTCCGGCTGATTTTCCGCCGCCTTTCCCGGGGCGAGGACGGTGGCGGCGGGGCTCAGCGGCTCCGGAGCTGGGCGGCGGCTGCGCCTGCGGCGGCAGGCATTGGAGTCGACGCCTCTGCCGGGGTCCTACTGGCCGGCCGCAAACTTCAGTGTGGCAATCAGCCCGACCCGGCTCCTGCGGGGGGGGGTCCCGGCTCGACACGGCACGCCTCGGTTCGGTTCGGTTCGGCTCGGCTCGGCTCGGCTCGGCTCGGCTCGGTTCGGCTCCGCTCGGCTCGGCCCCGCCCGCGCCGGGGCACAGCTGCAGTACCGCTCTGTGGCCACAAGGTGGCAGCACTGCCGCAGAGCTCAGCCCGGGGCTGGGCGGGGGTCGCCCCCGCACGTGCAAAGAAGCCCGGCAAGAAAGAACGTGTGCAAGCCCCTTCCAAAAACCCTTCTCCAAGGAACGCCCCAAAAAACCCCCCATCGGAACTTAGCAAGCCCTGCCTCTAACCAAATAAAAAGCAAAAAGGCCCTTCATTTAAATATTTTTAATATCTATTTCTGTCATATTGAACTTCTTTATTTATACAAATAGATATAATACATAACAGATATTAAAATATATTCTATTAGCATAATAGATAATAGATATTAAAATTTATTATATAAACATCTATCCATATAGTTTTCATACTGAATATTAATCTACTTGTCTAGATTAAATTACTTGTATTTATTTCTTTTTTATGGCTATATATATTAAGATATATATATGTACCACCCTATATTCATTTTTGGAGGATAGATGTGTATACTTTCCTTTCTATATTATTTATTCAAAAGCCCTGCTTGTAACAAAATAAAAAATAAAAAGACCCCTGATTTAAATAGTTTTAATATCTATTTCTATCATATTGATCTTCTATATTTATACACATAGATATAATACATAACAGATATTAAAACATATTATATTAGCATCTATCCATATAGTTTGCATACTGAATATTAATCTACTTGTCTAGATATGGATTTCTTGTATTAATTTCTATTTTATGGCTATCTATCTATCTATCTATCTATCTATCTATCTCCCTATATACATTTCTTTAGTATAGATGTGTATATTTTCATTTCTATATTATTCATTTAAATGTCATGCCTCTATCGAAATAATAAAGAAAAAGTCCCTTCCTTAAAATATTTTTAATATTTACTTCTATCATACTGATATTCTATATTTATACACATGGATATGTTTATAATCAGCAGCAGGTGGGGTGATGTCACTCTGCACTGTAATCACACTTTTGTGTCAATCGACCGCACTCCCCCTCCTATTCCCCTCCACCCACCCCGCCCCCCCCCCCCACGGGCCCCTGTCCGGAGGAGGGGTCCTGGGGAGGGGCCGGGCCGGGCCCCGCCCGGAGGGGCGGGCCCAGAGTGGGAGGGGCTTAGGGGGGACAGACCCCCCCAGCCCCTCCCACCCCGGGCCCCCCCTCCGGAGGGGGCCCCGCCCCCCGCCCCTCCCCGGGATCCCCTCTTCCCTCTTCCGGAGGGGGCCCTCCCTAACCCACCCCCCACCCGGGACCCCCTCCTAACGAGGGGGCCCTTCCCAAACCCCCCCATCCCAAATCCCCCCCCCGGCCCCCCAACCCTCGCTAACCCACCCCAGGACCCCTCTGGAGGAGGGGGCCCACCCTAAGCCCCCCTCCCAGCCCCGGCCCCCCTCAGCCCCCAGTGTGATGTGGGGACACCCGGCAGTGTGGGGCGGTGTTGTGCGTGGGGGGACCCGCACCGCGGGCTCCGGCCCCGTGAGGGGATTCCCGCCGGGGGCGCCGGCTCCGGCCCTCTGGGCTTTATTATCCGGCGCCCCGAGCCCCGCGGCTGCGGGGGAAGACAGAAAGGGACAAGGGACAGAGAAGGAAGGGGCGGCAGAGACAGAGGGGCGACAGCGCCGCCAAGGAGAGGAGAAGGGGGACACGGACAAACAGGGGCGTACGGCACACAGGGAGAAGCCGGGGCGGCCGGGGCAGGGATGGCGGAGGGGAGAAAGAAGGAGCAGGGGAAGGGAGCGGTGACAGAAGGAGAACGGAGGGCAGAGCCAGGTTGGGCCGGGTGAGGAGGGAGCGGGAGGAAGAGACAGAGGAGGAACAGAGGCGGGGCTCAGGTTGGGGAGAAGGGGGCGGGCGGGGAGGTGAGGGGAGAGAGGGAGCGGGCGGTGTGAGGGGGAGACGGGGGACAAGAGCAGAGAGGGGAGAGAAGGAGACGGGAGAGAGAAACAGGAGAGAAAAGCAGAGAAAGGAGAGATAAAAGCAGAAAAGAGAGATAAAAGCGGAGAAGAGAGAGAAGCGCCGCACCGGAGCGGCCGCAGCCGCCTCCACCCGGTACTGGAGCAAATGGCGGCCGCCGCCCTTCCGGGGTTTAAATGCCCTCGGTCCCGCCCCGCGCAGCCGCTCTGGAGCCCCTCACACCTGTGTCGGCCCCGTCCCGCACACCTGAGGCGGCCCCGCGCCGCGCACGCGCTCTGCTGTCCCGAGCTGCGCACGCGCTCCGTGCCCCCGCCCCTCACACCTGTGCCGGGCCCCCCTCTCCCTGGCCTCGCCCCCTTCGTGCCGCGGTCCCGGGGCCGGGCGGGGGGGGGCCGAGTCCGCAACGGGAACCGCCGCCGCCATCCCGGGCCCGGAACCGATCCCGAGACCGATCCCGGACCCGAGACCCATCCCGGACCCGAGACCCATCCCGGACCCGAGACCGCCTCGATCCGCCCGATGGGGGACAGGCGGCACCGCCCGGGACCCCCGGCAGTTCCCGGGCGCTCTCGGGCTGTGCCCCGTGGCCCCGCTCCTCATGCGGTCCCGCCCACCAGGTGCTGAGCAGTGCTGAGGTTCGTGATCGCCCGGTGGGTCCTGAGGCTCTTCCAGAAGATGCTGGATCCATCCCGAGGGTGCTGAGCCCCTTCCAGAAGGTGCTGGATCCATCCCGAGGGTGCTGAGCGCCTTCCCGAAGGTGCTGGATCCGTTCCGAGGGTGCTGAGCGCCATTTAGAAGGTGCTGGATTCGTTTTGAGGGTTCTGAGGCTTTTCCAGAAGGTGCCGGATCCGTCCCGAGGGTGCTGAGTGCCTTTCCGAAGGTGCTGAGCTCATTCCAGAAGGTGCTGGATTTGTTTTGAGGCAGCCCCAGGTGTGAGGTTGATGAGGAGCGGGTGGGTCCTGCCCGGGGCTCTTTTAGGGGGAGGGTTTCCCTCAGTTCGCTTGGGCACGGAGCAGCTGGAGAAGAGGGGTTTATGGTGGGCTCCCCGGGGGTGTCTCATGGAACGATACCGGGAGCATCTTGTAGGGTCTGGGAGAGCAGCTGGATGCACTTGGCTGTGGGTGCGGAGGAGCCTGGCGAGCCCGAGATCCCGGCTCTGCCCTAGAGACAAGATACTTCTCTGTAAGAGAGACACAATGTATCGCTGCCAGGGATCTTTGCGTTAGATATGTTAAACTGCAGTGCCCCATTGGTGTTCCCCCCTGCTGTCCCACCCCGATACAGGTATCTCGGGCTTCCCCCCGCCCCTCTCCTCTCCTATAAATATCCCGGGTTTTCCCCTTTTCGGTAGTTTAGCTGTTGCTGGCACCCTTCAGCAAAGCTCTGCCTGAATAAAGGTTTGTACTTAGCGAAACGCTGGACCAGCTTTCTCGTCCGTGCTTCCCGTGTCGCCTGCCCGCCACCGCTGAGCTGAAATCACTCGAGACCGTCTGAAGCTGCTCACACGCGCTTCGGCCCAGTCCTTTTCAGGGCTGCCTCTAGAGAAGTCGCGGTGCTCCGGGCTTTCTGTCGCTGCGGCAACTGGACACGGAGCATTGCTTCAAGGAGGTGCCGAGGGACAAACCTTTGTGTCTGGAAGCAGCATCTGAGCAGGTGAGCCAGCGTGGGTTCGCAGGGGGGACTTTTCTCCTTTTCCTTTTTGATTACCTCTTGCCGGGGAGTGACAGAGCCGTGCGGAGGCGAGGCGAGCTCTGCCGGGCCGGCAGGCGGGAGCCGCGGCGCGGAGCTGTGTCCATCCCGCCCGCTCCGGGCGCGGGGCTTGGGCACCGCGGGGGTCCCTTCGGGCCGGGCTCTCCCGGGGCCGGGGCCGCCCCCGCCCGCCGGAGGAGCCGCTTTCCTGCCGGGAGCCGCGCTCTGTCCGGGGGCCGGGAGCGCGGGGCCGCCCCCGGGTGCCGAGAGCCGCCGCTGCCGGGGCTCGCGTGGCTCCCCCGGTCCCCCCGCACCTGGAGCGGCGCCAGCCCGGGAGCGAGTCCCGGCGAGGGCCGCTGGGGGACACCTGTGGCTCGTCAGCTGCAGAGTGCCCTGGGCAAAGCCGCTGGGAGGCGGCGAGGGGGAAAAGCCCGACCTTCCGGCCTTTTTGTCTCGGGGCTTTGTCGGTATTGCTCTTTAGCCGAGCCGCGCCTTTAAATAACGATGTGGCGCCTTCTAGAAACTGCGTCCAATACCTTTTGCACCCTCACGTGAGGGCTTCGAGCTCAGGTTTTTCCATTGCCGAGTTAATTACAGGTCCAAGCTGGCAGTGTCCCGTGCATCTGGTGTGCATGAATCTGTTTGTGATGTTCATTTCCTCTGGATGCAGAGTTGGGCTTGTTGGGCAGACCGTATTTCTCAAACCTCGGAGCTTGTTAACCCTTGTACAAGATTTTCTGGAGACGCGGGCTGGGGGAGAACTTTGTCTTGCTGCTGTACTAGGGAATGGAATGCAGGGGGTCCCCGCAATATCCCCGTGGAAGCTGGAATGTCCGAGGAAATGGATGCGACAATTCTCGGGGCTGAACCTGGCTCCCAGCGCTCTGCAGCGTAGGACGCGAGAGAGCAGGGCCGAGGGACAGCGGGGTAGGAGCGGCGAGGTGCTTCGTGCTCTGGGTTTGGTGTCGCTGATGTTTCCAGAGCCAGAGCAGGTTGATTTGGTTCTGGTGCACTGGAACGGGATCCAAACCTTGGAAAGGTCTGAGACCAATTGGGAGGAAATGTTTTAAAATGAATGTGTTTCTTAATAGAGGGGAGGTTTCACTCAGTTTTTTAATTGATTTTAAAGGAAATTTTTTTTGAGGAAAAGTGAAAAAAAATGTTTATTTTAATAAGTAGGGCGTAGGTAAGAGGAAAAAAAGGATGAATAACGTTAGATATTTTTTTCTTTTGTTGTGGAGAAAAGAGCAGGAGATTTAGAAGGGTTTTTCTGCACGTGCGGTTTGGATGTTTTTGGAGTTGGGCTGTGGCGTGGATCTTTTTGAGCTGTGGGGTGTTTTGGTGGTAGCCTGGGTTTTTGGATCAGAGTAAAGTTGAATAGTTTTAGAGGAACTTGTTATGGTTTTGGCAATCATTTTGTATTCACTAATCAATGAGAAGTTACTTTAACAAAGTAAAAAATGGATTTTTTGTTGTGTTAAACAATAGAGTTGAGAGAGAATTTGGGTGAGGCTGTATTAGTACTGTATACAGATTGTATGTTCAAAGAATTTTTTTTCTTTTTTAGTTTTGAAATTATAGAATTTGTTTGGGCATAAAACAGATGATGGGGATATAATTAATTTTAGAACATTTTATTTTTTAGTGTATATCTTTGGCTTAATGGTCAAATTAATGTTTTTTAATTTTAGAGATGCTTTTATACAGATACAGGTAAATATAAATAGTGGTAGTAATGTTTAGTAAGTAGAGGCATTTATATGTGGTTTTTATTCAATATTAGACTTTTTTAGTGGTACACAGTGTGTTGTTTGATTTTTTTGTGTTGTATACTAAGTGAAATTTGGTTTTTGAATAAAGATGATTTTTATGAATGGGTTTGTTTATATTTTAGATAGAATCAATTAAAATAGATTTTGATATCGATTAGCGGGTTTTGTTTATTGTATGTAGGGGTTCAGATTGGGTAGGGTTTGTTTGGTTAGCTGAGTTTTGGGTGTTAATTAGGTGGCTTTTGTTAGATGCAGTTTTCAATTTTTGAAAGTTTTTTATTGAGTGGTTTTAAGGTGATTTTTAGTAGTTGATGGTAGAATTTTATTTTGTCTGTAGTTGGTGTGTAATAATGTATCTGTTCTATTTATTTAACGTTGTGCTTTTTAGTTTAGGTGTTGATGATAAGTTTGGATTTCTTTCGGCTGTGTTTCTTAGTTTCATTTCTGGGGACACAGGCATTTATATGGTGGATTTTTATAGGTGTATTTTTGGGGGTGATGCTTTTTAATTTTTTAGTAGTTTGGTTTTTTATGTTTTCAATTAGCTATTAAATTTTTTTATAGAGTATTGGTGAGTATTTATGTATTACTATAAATGTAGAGCTTTGGGGTTTTTTTTACTAATGTTTAGGGTTAATTGAATGGTTTTGAGTTCAGTGCATTGGTTTAATTTTTTTTTTAATAGTTGATGTGATTTGTTTTGTGGAGTTCAATAGGGTTGTTTTTTATTTACGTTTAACTTTGCTGATGTGATAAGAACTGTTAGTGAAAGAGCATAGCATCTGTTTTTGCTGGTAGTTGGTTGTATGGTGTTTGTTTTGTTGGTGTTACCTGTTTTGGGTTGTTTTTTTTGTTAGATTAAAGTTTTTATTTTGGGGTTAATTTGTGATTATTTTAAAGATTTTAGGGCAATTTAGGTTTTTGATTCGGGGGTGCTGTGATGAGAGTACTTGATTTGTTTTATGTGGTATTGGTGGTGTGCATAGAGGGAATATTTGTTTTGAAAATTTATTTTAGTGTTGTTAGTTGAAGTGTTAGGATGAGTTCTGTTTCAGTGTTGAAACTTTTTGAGGCGGTTTGGATTTTTTTCTAGGTTAAGATTTTTTTCCCTTGGCTGGTGGAGGTATTGTGATTTTATTGATGATATTGGTGGGAATTTGATGCTGTTTGTTTTTTGGTTATTTTATTTTTAGGAATTGGATTTTTGCAGTTGGACTGAAAGAATTCACTTTATTTCAAAACATACTACTTTAATGATGTAAAGGTTCCCATATTAACTCCTCAGTCTTTTAGATTCTTTTTCTCATTTAGGTTTTCCAGAATTTATGGATAATTTAGCAATCAAGCAGGGAGGGAACCCCATTCTTGAAAAGATGGCTGTGGAAAAACCTGTGTCTAACAACACATACCTGACGGAGGGCAACAATTTTGCCACTATTACAGGGTCAAATACGAGTGGCAAATCAACGTTGGCAGGGATGTGCCGGAGGAGAGGAGTTTCTGGTGGGCTCCCAGTGGCATCTGATGGAGTGATGGTGAGAGCATCTCATAGGGTCTGGGGGAGCACCTGGATGCACTTGGATGTGGAGCACTGCTTAAAGGAGGTGGTGAGGGACAAAGCTTTTTGCCAGGAAGCAGCACCTGAACAGCTGAGCCGGTGTGGATTTGCAGGGGTGATCTTTCTCCTTTTCCCTTTTGATTTCACCTTGGCAGTCCCTCCCCGGTGCCCTCAATCTGTCACAAGAATTCCAAGGAAAAAAAAAAGGCTGAGGAAACAGTGAAAAGAAGGGGTATAGGTAAGGTGGAGTTCAGGTGTACCCCACCCCAAACCCTAAACAGCAGCCCTAACAGCGCTCCCGTTTCCCTGAGACAGCTGCAGGCAGGAACCCTAAAGCAGCAGAGTGCCAGAACCCTCGAGAGCTGCAGGCAGTTCCCTGGTGCTAGGGCCAGCCAGGAGATAGTGGGGGGACGATCCGTAGGGTTGGGGAAACAGGGGGTTTCCCGCCCCACCCCACCCTGGGCTCTCGGTCCCTCCGCAGCCGGGGATTGCTCCCACCCCTCCTCGAGGCGGCGGTTGGCAGGGCTTCGTGCCTGGCCTCCGCAAAGAGTTCGGCTCTGTCAGCCTCTGCCCTGTCTCAGGGCCAAACTTAGGTAGGGTAGGGAGCAACTGTGGATTGCCTGGTCCGGGCTAATGGACATCTCTTGGGGCCTATGGATAAGGAGCATCCCCGGTTGCAAGCGTAGGGTTCTAACTAAGTTTGTAGGGTTCAGCGGGGGAGCTTGGCAGTGACACAGAGAGGCTGAGGGAGGGCTTCAGAGGTCAAAAGCTTGAGGGCTGTAGACAAACATTGAAAATAAAAAGGGTACAGGTTGGGATATAAGGTAGAGTTCAGGTGTACCCAAACCCTGAACAGCAGCCCTAACAGTGCCCCCATTTCCCTGAGAAAGCTGCAGGCAGGAACCCTAAAGCAGCAGAGTGCCAGAACCCCCGAGAGCTGCAGGCAGTACCCCTGGTGCTAGGGCCAGCCAGGAAGAGATAGTGGGTGCTAGGGCCTACTGCTGTCATATAAGATGGGGTTTCCATCCTTGGGGTACCCTGGGCTCCCTGTCCCTCACTGACTGGAGAGTCTTCCTCCCCTCCTTGAGGTGGTGGTAATTTGGCTGTGTCAGCCAATAGTGCTGTGAAGCAAGCCTCTGCCTCCCTGTGGGGTGAAGTGTGCAGCCCATGAACCTGGGCATTCTCTAGAGAAGGTAAGTGCTGGGTTTTCACAGATGTGCCGCTAAGATCCTGCATTGATATTTGGTCTTCTAGATTGTAGCTGACCAGGAGACGACATCCTGGCGATGGCAGGAACTTCCCGGATAGCGCAACGGCCTTCCAGGGCGTCCTCGTGTGGATCCTCCCCGCTGGGCATCCGAGAGCTGAGTCGAAGGCTACAAATTGCAGAGGGGCTGAAAGCGGGGTGCCGGGTCGGGACTTGTGACCTGGGATTATGGAGTCAGCTTTGGGGACGGGGAGGTCCAGACTGTGGTCCCTTAGGCCACGTGAAGGGAGAGCCTCACATTTGTTCACAGTGCTGAGGTGCGCAGGACGGAGCAGCCCCAGGGCGTGTTGTATCACTTGTCCATTGTGCCTTCTGTGTCTTTTGTGCTTCTTGTGTTGTACGTGCCTCGCCTTATCTCTTCTGGGGGCTTACCAGAAACCCCGGTGTCACTCGTACCATCTCTGTTCTCTGGGCTCCTCAGCCCGACACCATCGAAGCTTTGCCTCGGGAGCTCTCAGAGGCCTTGGAATCGCGTCTCTCTTTTAAAAGCATCCGATCGGATGTCTTTTAGAGGTCTTGTTCCGAGCTGTGTCAACAGCCGTGCGCCGCGAGGATCCATTGTTGCAGCTTAGGTCTTGAAGAAACGCAGAGATAGGTAGGGGGCTGTGGCCCTCAGATTCTCGGGCATCCGTCTTGGCAGTTGCTGGAGTTTGTCATTCCGTCAGCATCTTCCTCCCGGGTTCTGCGAGCTTCATCAGCTCGCCTTCATTCTCACCTGGCTCATCTCGTTCCGCGTTCTCTCGGTCCTTGTGGCCATTCTTGTGGCCCAGAGTTTTGTCTCCCCATTGTGTCCCCTTGTCTGTTGTCTTGTGTGTCACGGGTGTCTGGGTGTAGTTGTCCCGGAGCTGCTCTGTCCTGCTGCCCAGCCTGGGTGTAGGTGTAAAAGGCCGAGTCCCAGGCCCCTGTAATTTGAAATTTGTGATGTAGGGTGTAGTTGGAGTCTAGCGGGTGTTCCTAGATGGAACTTTGGGTGGCACTGGGGACACCTGGGGTGGCACTGGGGACATTGGGGGTGGCTCTGGGGACATTGGGGTGGCTCTGGGGATGGGATCCTGGGTTTTGTGGTGTGTCCCCAAGTGTCCCTGATGTCCCCAAGTGTCCCCTGAGTGTCCCTGATGTCCCTCGAGTGTCCCCAAGCTGTCCCCTGGTGTCCCCAAGTGTCCCCAAGCTGTCCCCGAGTGTCCCTGAGCTGTCCCCTGGTGTCCCCAAGCTGTCCCCTGATGTCCCTGAGCTGTCCCCTGGTGTCCCCGAGTGTCCCCAAGCTGTCCCCGAGTGTCCCCTGATGTCCCCTGGTGTCCCCAAGCTGTCCCCAAGTGTCCCCCGGTGTCCCCGAGCTGTCCCCTGATGTCCCCAGGGCTGGAGTTGCCGGTGGCCACCACTCGTCCCGAGACCATTTTTGGTGACGTGGCCGTGGCCGTGCACCCGCGGGACCCACGCTGCCTGGTGAGGGGCGGGGCCTCGATGGGTGGGGCCTCGATGGGTGGGGCCTCGATGGGTGGGGCCTCAATGGGTGGGGCCTCAATGGGTGGGGCCTCAATGGGTGGGGCCTCAGGGGGCGGGGCCTCAAATGGATCAAGGCCTCAGTGGGTGGGGCCTCAGGGGCCAGGGCCTGAAGGGGTGGGGCCTCAAAGGGGGCAGGGCCTCAAAGGGGGCGGGGCCTCAAAGGGGGTGGGGCCTCAATGGGTGTGGCCTGAGTGGGTGGGCCCTCAAAGGGGTGGGGTCTCACCTGGGGGCAGGGCTTGAATGGGTGGGGCCTCAAGGGGGGTGGGGCCTCACCTGGGGGTGAGGCTTGAATGGGGCAGGGCTTGAATGGGTGGGACCTCGCCTGGGGGTGGGGCCTCAAAGGGGGCAGGGCTTGAATTTGGGTGGGGCCTGAATGGGCGGGGCCTCACCTGGGGTGGGGCCTGAATGGGCGGGGCCTGACCTGGGGGCGGGGCTTTGGGACCCTTTAATTGGTGTGGGCGTGGCTTTCCCTGCAGGGCAGCCATTGGCTGTCCAGGTTTGGCCCCTCCCCTTTGACCATATAAGGGTAAAGGGGCGGGGCTTGTGTTAAAGGGGCGGCGCTTCGCTGCCTGAAATGGCTCTGGGGGTGTGGCCAAGGGCTGGGGGGGGCCTGGCCTGGTTGGGATTGGTCCAGAGCTGGAAAGGGGGCGGGGCCAGGGCTGACCACGCCCCATCAGCACCTGCAGGGCCGGCAGGTGAGGCACCCGTTCAGCGGGGCCCTGCTGCCCGTGGTGAGCGACCCCAGCGTGGAGCCCCAGCGCGGAACCGGTACTGGGGAAACTGGGAGGGACTGGGAGGGACTAAACGGGGACTGGGATGGACTGGGATGGACTGGGATGAACTGGGAGGGACTGGGATGGACTGGGATGGACTGGGATGGACTGGGAGGGGTTAAAGGGGCACTGGGAGGAACTGGGATGGACTGGGAGGGACTGGGAGGGGTTAAACAGGGACTGGGAGGGACTGGGATGGGCACTGGGACCAGTCTGGGACAGAAAAGGGAGCAAGGAGTGACAGCAGGTGACACAGGTGACACAGTCCAGGTGTCTCAGGTGACACAGGTGACACAGTCCAGGTGTCTCAGGTGTGTCTCAGGTGTGTCTCAGGTGTCTCAGGTGTCTCAGGTGACACAGGTGACACAGTCTAGGTGTCTCAGGTGTGTCTCAGGTGTCTCAGGTGTCTCAGGTGACAGAGGTGACACAGTCCAGGTGACACAGGGATGTCTCAGGTGTCTCAGGTGTGTCCCTGTCCCCAGGTGCGGTGAAGGTGACCCCCGGGCACAGCCCCCAGGACCTGGCTCTGGCCCGGGTCCATCGGCTGCCCCTGCCCTGCGTCATCGGGGACGATGGCACCTTGTGTCCCCCGGGGGGGGGGCTGGCTGCAGGTGAGCTGGCGACACACCTGGGGACAGCTGGGGACAGCTGGGGACAGCGGGGGACAGCTGGGGACACTGGGGACAGCTGGGGACACACCTGGGGACACTGGGGACAGCTGGGGACACCTGGGGACATGGGGACACACCTGGGGACACACCTGGGGACACCTGGGGACACACCTGGGGACACACCTGGGGACACACCTGGGGACACCTGGGGACAGCTGGGGACATGGGGACACACCTGGGGACAGCTGGGGACACTGAGGGACACCTGGGGACACCTGGGGGGACACCTGGGGGGCAGCTGGGGACACCTGGGGACAGCTGGGGACATGGGGACACACCTGGGAGGCAGCTGGGGACACTGAGGGACACCTGGGGACACCTGGGGGATCCCTGGGGACACCTGGGGGGCAGCTGGGGGGAGCTGGGGACAGCTGGGGGGCATTTGGGGACATTTGGGGACATCTGGGGACAGCTGGGGACATTGAGGGACACTTGGGGAGCAGCTGGGGACACCTGGGGGACACCCGGGGGAGCACCCAGGGTCACCCCATCCCCAGTGTCACTCCCTGTCCCCAGTGTCACCCCCTGACCTCGGTGTCACCTCCCCTGACCTCGGTGTCACCCCCTGACCTTGGTGTCACCTCCCCTGACCTTGGTGTCACCTCCCCTGACCTTGGTGTCACCCCCTGTCCCCAGTGTCACCCCCTGTCCCCTCCCCAGGTCCCCGTGATCACCGGGGGGTCTCGGGGCTGTTCCTGCACCCCGAGTTCAGCCCCGGCTCTCGGCGTCACCGGGGGGTCCCCGAGTTCTACGACTTCGCCGTGGCCCTGCTGGAGCTGGAGCGCCCCGTGGGACCCTCCCCCGGCCACCGGTGACACCGGGGGGGGCTGGGGGTCTCTGGGGGTCTCTGGGGGTTTTGGGGGGTCTCTGGGGGTCTCAGGGGGTCTCTGGGGGTCTCTGGGGGTCTCTGGGGGTTTTGGGGGGTCTCAGGGGGTCTCTGGGGGTCTCTGGGGGTCTCAGGGGGTCTCTGGGGGTTTTGGGGGGGTCTCAGCTCTCCCCTCCCCCCCAGGAGCTGCTCCCCTCCGTGGCGCTCTCGGCCTCCTCCTCCCCCTCCCTGCTGCGCCCCCCCGGCCCCCCCGGCGAGGGGCTGAGGGGAGGGGGCTGCAGTGTCCCCTTCTGGCCAGGTATGGGACCCCTGAGACCCCCCAAAACCTCCCCAGGACCCCCCAAAACCTCCCCAGGGCCCCCAAAACCCCCCAGGACCCCCAAAACCTCCTCTGGGACCTCCCAAAACCCCCCCAAATCCCCCTGAGACCCCCCAAATCCCCCCAGGGGGTGAGGACGAGCCCACCCTTGAGCAGCTCCGGACCCCCCAGCCCGGAGAGGGGGAGGAAGAGGAGGAGGACGTGGATTTTGAGACAGGTACAGACCCCTCCCCAAATTCCACAGACCCCTCCCCAAATTCCTGAGACCCCTCCCCAAATTCCTGAGACCCCTCCCCAAATTCCAGAGACCCCTCCCCAAATTCCTGAGACCCCTCCCCAAATTCCACAGACCCCTCCCCAAATTCCTGAGACCCCTCCCCAAATTCCAGAGACCCCTCCCCAAATTCTTGGAGACCCCTCCCCAAATTCCACAGACCCCTCCCCAAATTCCTGAGACCCCTCCCCAAATTCCACAGACCCCTCCCCAAATTCCTGACACCCCTCCTCAAATTGCAGAGACCCCTCCC
This sequence comes from Poecile atricapillus, assembly GCF_030490865.1. Lineage (NCBI taxonomy): Eukaryota > Metazoa > Chordata > Aves > Passeriformes > Paridae > Poecile > Poecile atricapillus. The sequence continues at coordinate 147,930 of NC_081288.1, forward strand.
CAAATTCCTGAGACCATCCCCAAATTCCTGAGACCCCTCCCCAAATTCCTGAGACCCCTCCCCAAATTCCAGAGACCCCTCCCCAAATTCTTGAGACCCCTCCCCAAATTCCACAGACCCCTCCCCAAATTCCTGAGACCCCTCTTCAAATTCCTGAGACCCCCCCAAATTCCAGAGACCCCTCCCCAAATTCCTGAGACCCCCCCAAATTCCACAGACCCCTCCCCAAATTCTTGAGACCCTCCCCAAATTCCTGAGACCCCTCCCCAAATTCTTGAGACCCTCCCCAAATTCCTGAGATCCCTCCCCAACTTTCACAGACCCCTCCCCAAATTCCAGAGACCCCTCCCCAATTTCCTGAGACCCCTCCCCAAATTCCTGAGACCCCTCCCCAAATTCCTGAGACCCCACCCCAAATTGCAAACACCCCTCCCCAAATTCCAGAGACCCCTCCCCAAATTCCAGAGACCCCTCCCCAAATTCCAGAGACCCCTCCCCAAATTCCTGAGACTTTCCCCAAATTCCTGAGACCCCTCCCCAAATTCCTGAGACCCCTCCCCAAATTCTTGGAGATTCCTCCCCAAATTCCACAGACCCCTCCCCAAATTCCTGAGACCCCTCCCCAAATTCCAGAGACCCCTCCCCAAATTCTTGGAGACCCCTCCCCAAATTCCACAGACCCCTCCCCAAATTCCTGAGACCCCTCCTCAAATTCCTGAGACCCCTCCCCAAATTCCTGGGATCCCTCCCCAAATTCCTGGGACCCCTCCCCAATTTCCACAGACCCCTCCCCAAATTCCTGAGACCCCTCCACAAATTCCTGGAGACCCCTCCCCAAATTCCTGAGACCCCTCCCCAAATTCCAGAGACCCCCCAAATTCCACAGACCCCTCCCCAAATTCCTGAGACCCCTCCCCAAATTCCTGAGACCCCTCCCCAAATTCCAGAGACCCCTCCCCAAATTCCAGAGACCCCTCCCCAAATTCCTGAGACCCCCCCCAATTTCCAGAGACCCCTCCCCAAATTCCTGAGACCCCCCCAAATTCCTGGGACCCCTCTCCAAATTCCTGAGACCCTCCCCAAATTCCTGGGACCCCTCCCCCAATTCCTGAGACCCCTCCCCAAATTCCTGGGACCCCTCCCCAAATTCCTGAGATCCCTCCCCAAGTTCTTGGAGACCCCTCCCCAAGTTCCTGAGACCCCTCCCCAAATTCCTGAGACCGCTCCCCAAATTCCTGAGACCCTCCCCAAATTCCTGAGACCCTCCCCAAATTCCACAGACCCCTCCCCAAATTCCACAGACCCCTCCCCAAATTCCTGAGACCCCTCCCCAAATTCCTGAGACCCCCCCAAATTCCGGAGACCCCTCCCCAAATTCCTGAGACCCCTCCCCAAATTCCTGAGACCCTCCCCAAATTCCACAGACCCCTCCCCAAATTCCACAGACCCCTCCCCAAATTCCTGAGACCCCTCCCCAAATTCCTGAGACCCCCCCAAATTCCGGAGACCCCTCCCCAAATTCCTGAGACCCCTCCCCAAATTCCTGAGACCCCTCCCCAAATTCCTGAGACCCCCCCAAATTCCTGGGACCCCTCCCCAAATTCCTGAGACCCCTCCCCAAATTCCAGAGACCCCTCCCCAAATTCCTGGGACCCCTCCCCAAATTCCGGAGACCCCTCCCCAAATTCCAGAGACCCCTCCCCAAATTCCTGGGACCCCTCCCCAAATTCCAGAGACCCCTCCCCAAATTCCTGAGACCCCTCCCCAAATTCCAGAGACCCCTTAAATTCCAGAGACCCTTCCCCAAATTCCTGAGACCCCTCCCCAAATTCCAGAGATCCCTCCCTAAATTCCTCAGACCCCTCCCCAAATTCCAGAGACCACTCCCCAAATTCCAGAGACCCCTCCCCAAATTCCTGGGACCCCTCCCCAAATTCCTGAGACCCCTCCCCAAATTCCTGAGACCCCTCCCCAAATTCCACAGACCCCTCCCCAAATTCCTGAGACCCCTCCCCAAATTCCAGAGACCACCCCAAATTCCAGAGACCCCTCCACAAATTCCAGAGACCCCTCCCTAAATTCCTGAGACCCTCCCCAAATTCCTGGAGACCCCTCCCCAAATTCCTGAGACCCCCCCAAATTCCTGAGACCCTCCCCAAATTCCTGAGACCCTCCCCAAATTCCTGAGACCCCTCCCCAAATTCCACAGACCCCTCCCCAAATTCCTGAGACCCCTCCCCAAATTCTAGAGACCCTCCCCAAATTCCTGGAGACCCCTCCCCAAATTCCTGAGACCCCTCCCCAAATTCCACAGACCCCTCCCCAAATTCCACAGACCCCTCCCCAAATTCCAGAGACCCTCCCCAAATTCCTGAGACCCCCCCAAATTCCTGAGACCCCTCCCCAAATTCCTGAGACCCCTCCCCAAATTCCAGAGATTCCCCCAAATTCCTGAGACCCCTCCCCAAATTCCAGAGACCCCCCCAACTTCCACAGACCCCTCCCCAAATTCCTGAGACCCTCCCCAAATTCCGGAGACCCCTCCCCAAACTCCACAGACCCCTCCCCAAATTCCTCAGATCCCTCCCCATATTCCTGAGACCCCTCCCCATATTCCTGAGACCCCTCCCCAAATTCCAGAGACCCCTCCCCAAATTCCTGAGACCCCTCCCCAAATTCCACAGACCCCTCCCCAAATTCCAGAGACCCTCCCCAAATTCCTGAGACCCTCCCCAAATTCCACAGACCCCTCCCCAAATTCCAGAGACCCCTCCCCAAATTCCGGAGACCCCTCCCCAAATTCCTGAGACCCCTCCCCAAATTCCTGAGACCCCCCCAAATTCCACAGACCCCTCCCCAAATTCCTGAGACCCCCCCAAATTCCAGAGACCCCTCCCCAACTTCCACAGACCCCTCCCCAATTTCTTGGAGACCCCTCCCCAAATTCCTGAGATCCCTCCCCAACTTCCACAGACCCCTCCCCAAATTCCAGAGACCCCTCCCCAAATTCCTGGAGACCCCTCCCCAAATTCCTGAGACCCCTCCCCAAATTCTTGAGACCCTCCCCAAATTCCTGGAGACCCCTCCCCAAATTCCTGAGACCCCTCCCCAAATTCCTGAGACCCCTCCCCAAATTCCACAGACCCCTCCCCAAATTCCACAGACCCCTCCCCAAATTCCAGACCCCTCCCCAAATTCCTGAGACCCCTCCCCAAATTCCAGAGAGCCCTCCCCAAATTCCACAGACCCCTCCCCAAAATCCAGAGACCCCTCCCCAAATTCCTGAGACCCCCCCAAATTCCAGAGACCCCTCCCCAAATTCCTGAGACCCCTCCCCAACTTCCACAGACCCCTCCCCAAATTCTTGGAGACCCCTCCCCAAATTCCTGAGACCCTTCCCCAAATTCCTGAGACCCCTCCCCAAATTCCTGAGACCCCTCCCCAAATTCCAGAGACCCCTCCCCAAATTCCTGGAGACCCCTCCCCAAATTCCACAGACCCCTCTCCAAATTCCACAGACCCCTCCCCAAATTCCTGGAGACCCCTCCCCAAATTCCTGAGACCCCTCCCCAAATTCCTGGAGACCCCTCCCCAAATTCCTGAGACCCCTCCCCAAATTCCAGAGACCCCTCCCCAAATTCCTGAGACCCCCCCAAATTCCTGGGACCCCTCCCCAAATTCCTGAGACCCCTCCCCAAATTCCAGAGACCCCTCCCCAAATTCCTGGGACCCCTCCCCAAATTCCTGAGACCCCTCCCCAAATTCCAGAGACCCCTCCCCAAATTCCTGGGACCCCTCCCCAAATTCCAGAGACCCCTCCCCAAATTCCTGAGACCCCTCCCCAAATTCCAGAGACCCCCTAAATTCCAGAGACCCTTCCCCAAATTCCTGAGACCCCTCCCCAAATTCCAGAGACCCCTCCCTAAATTCCTCAGACCCCTCCCCAAATTCCAGAGACCCCTCCCCAAATTCCAGAGACCCCTCCCCAAATTCCTGGGACCCCTCCCCAAATTCCTGAGACCCCTCCCCAAATTCCAGAGACCCCTCCCCAAATTCCTGGAGACCCCTCCCCAAATTCCTGAGACCCCTCCCCAAATTCTTGAGACCCTCCCCAAATTCCTGGAGACCCCTCCCCAAATTCCTGAGACCCCTCCCCAAATTCCTGAGACCCCTCCCCAAATTCCACAGACCCCTCCCCAAATTCCACAGACCCCTCCCCAAATTCCAGACCCCTCCCCAAATTCCTGAGACCCCTCCCCAAATTCCAGAGAGCCCTCCCCAAATTCCACAGACCCCTCCCCAAAATCCAGAGACCCCTCCCCAAATTCCTGAGACCCCCCCAAATTCCAGAGACCCCTCCCCAAATTCCTGAGACCCCTCCCCAACTTCCACAGACCCCTCCCCAAATTCTTGGAGACCCCTCCCCAAATTCCTGAGACCCTTCCCCAAATTCCTGAGACCCCTCCCCAAATTCCTGAGACCCCTCCCCATATTCCTGAGACCCCTCCCCAAATTCCTGAGACCCCTCCCCAAATTCCACAGACCCCTCCCCAAATTCCACAGACCCTTCCCCAAATTCCTGAGACCCCTCCCCAAATTCCAGAGACCCCTCCCCAAATTCCTGAGACCCCTCCCCAACTTCCACAGACCCCTCCCCAAATTCTTGGACACCCCTCCCCAAATTCCTGAGATCCCTCCCCAACTTCCACAGACCCCTCCCCGAATTCTTGGAGACCCCTCCCCAAATTCCTGAGATCCCTCCCCAACTTCCACAGACCCCTCCCCAAATTCCAGAGACCCCTCCCCAAATTCCTGAGACCCTTCCCCAAATTCCTTGGACCCCTCCCCAAATTCCAGAGACCCCTCCCCAAATTCCTGAGACCCCCCCAAATTCCTGAGACCCCTCCCCAAATTCCACAGACCCCTCCCCAAATTCCTGAGACCCCCCAAATTCCTCAGACCCCTCCCCAAATTCCAGAGACCCCTCCCCAAATTTCACAGACCCCTCCCCAAATTCCTGAGACCCCCCCAAATTCCTGAGACCCCTCCCCAAATTCCACAGACCCCTCCCCAAATTCCTGAGACCCCCCAAATTCCTGAGACCCCTCCCCAAATTCCTGAGACCCCTCCCCAAATTCCTGAGACCCTCCCCAAATTCTTGGGACCCCTCCCCAAATTCCAGAGACCCACCCAAATTCCAGAGACCCCTCCCCAAATTCCTGGGACCCCTCCCCAAATTCCTCAGACCCCTCCCCAAATTCCTGAGACCCCCCCAAATTCCGGAGACCCCTCCCCAAATTCTTGGAGACCCCTCCCCAAATTCCTGAGACCCTCCCCAAATGCCTGGAGACCCCTCCCCAAATTCCACAAACCCCTCCTCAAATTCCAGAGACCCCTCCCCAAATTCCACAGACCCCTCCCCAAATTCCTGAGTCCCCTCCCGAAATTCCAGAGACCCCTCCCCAAATTCCTGGAGACCCCTCCCCAAATTCCTGAGACCCCTCCCCAAATTCCAGAGACCCCTCCCCAAATTCCTGAGACCCCCCCAAATTCCTGGGACCCCTCCCCAACTTCCACAGACCCCTCCCCAAATTTCTGAGACCCCTCCCCAAATTCCTGGAGACCCCTCCCCAAATTCCAGAGACCCCTCCCCAAATTCCTGAGATCCCTCCCCAAATCCCTGACACCCCCCCAAATTCCTGAGACCCCTCCCCAAATTCCTGAGACCCCTCCCCAAATTCCAGAGACCCACCCAAATTCCAGAGACCCCTCCCCAAATTCCACAGACCCCTCCCCAAATTCCTGAGACCCTCCCCAAATTCCAGAGACCCACCCAAATTCCAGAGACCCCCCCAACTTCCACAGACCCCTCCCCAAATTCCTGAGACCCCTCCCCAAATTCCAGAGACCCACCCAAATTCCAGAGACCCCTCCCCAAATTCCACAGACCCCTCCCCAAATTCCTGAGACCCTCCCCAAATTCCACAGACCCCTCCCCAAACTCCACAGACCCCTCCCCAAATTCCTCAGATCCCTCCCCATATTCCTGAGACCCCTCCCCAAATTCCGGAGACCCCTCCCCAAATTCCGGAGACCCCTCCCCAAATTCCTGAGACCCCTCCCCAAATTCCTGAGACCCCCCCAAATTCCAGAGACCCCTCCCCAAATTCCTGAGACCCCTCCCCAAATTCCTGAGACCCCTCCCTAAATTCTTGAGACCTTTTCCAAATTCCTGGAGACCCCTCCCCAAATTCCTTGGACCCCTCCCCAAATTCCAGAGACCCCTCCCCAAATTCCACAGACCCCTCCCCAAATTCCTGAGACCCCCCCAAATTCCAGAGACCCCTCCCCAAATTCCACAGACCCCTCCCCAAATTCCTGAGACCCCTCCCGAAATTCCTGAGACCCCCCCAAATTCCAGAGACCCCTCCCCAAATTCCTGAGACCCCTCCCCAAATTCCACAGACCCCTCCCCAAATTCCTGAGACCCACCCCAAATTCTTGGGACCCCTCCCCAAATTCCAGAGACCCCTCCCCAAATTCCTGAGACCCCTCCCCAAATTCCTGGGACCCCTCCCCAAATTCCTGAGACTTTCCCCAAATGCCTGGAGACCCCTCCCCAAATTCCAGAGACCCCTCCCCAAATTCCTTGGACCCCTCCCCAAATTCCAGAGACCCCTCCCCAAATTCTGGAGACCCCTCCCCAAATTCCTGAGACCCCCCCAAATTCCTGAGACCCCTCCCCAAATTCCACAGACCCCTCCCCAAATTCCTGAGACCCCCCAAATTCCTGAGACCCCTCCCCAAATTCCAGAGACCCCTCCCCAAATTCCACAGACCCCTCCCCAAATTCCTGAGACCCCCCCAAATTCCTGAGACCCCTCCCCAAATTCCACAGACCCCTCCCCAAATTCCTGAGACCCCCCAAATTCCTGAGACCCCTCCCCAAATTCCAGAGACCCCTCCCCAAATTTTAGAGACCCACCCAAATTCCAGAGACCCCTCCCCAAATTCCAGAGACCCTTCCCCAAATTCCACAGACCCCTCCCCAAATTCCTGAGACCCTCCCCAAATTCCAGAGACCCCTCCCCAAATTCCCAAGATCCCTCCCCAACTTCCACAGACCCCTCCCCAAATTCTTGGAGACCCCTCCCCAAATTCTTGGAGACCCCTCCCCAAATTACTGAGACTCCTCCCTAAATTCCAGAGACCCCTCCCCAAATTCCAGAGACCCCTCCCCAAATTCCTGAGACTCCCCCAATTTCCTGAGATTCCTCCCAAATTCCTGGGACCCTTCCCAAATTCCAGAGACCCCTCCCCAAATTCCTGAGACCCCTCCCCAAATTCCTGAGACCCCTCCCCAAATTCCTGAGACTCCCCCAATTTCCTGAGACCCCTCCCAAATTCCTGGGACCCCTCCCCAAATTCCTGAGACCCCTCCCCAAATTCCACAGACCCCTCCCCAAATTCCTGAGACCCCTCCCCAAATTCCAGAGACCACCCCAAATTCCAGAGACCCCTCCCCAAATTCCTGACACCCTCCCAAAATTCCAGAGACCCCTCCCCAATTTCCTGAGACCCCTCCCCAAATTCCTGGGACCCCTCCCCAAATTCCAGAGACCCCTCCCCATATTCCAGAGACCCCTCCCCAAATTCCACAGAGCCCTCCCCAAACTCCAGAGACCCCTCCCCAAATTCCAGAGACCCCTCCCCAAATTCCAGAGACCCCTCCCCAAATTCCTGAGACCCCTCCCCAAATTCCAGAGACCCTCAAATTCCAGAGACCCCTCCCCAAATTCCTGAGACCCCTCCCCAAATTCCAGAGACCCCTCCCCAAATTCCTGAGACCCCTCCCCAAATTCTTGAGACCCCTCCCCAAATTCCAGAGACCCTCAAATTCCAGACACCCCTCCTCAAATTCCTGAGACCCCTCCACAAATTCCAGAGACCCCTCCCCAAATTCCAGAGACCCCTCCCCAAATTCCTGAGACCCCTCCCCAAATTCCATAGACCCCTCCCCAAATTCCTGAGACCCCCCAAATTCCTGAGACCCCTCCCCAAATTCCTAAAATCCCTCAAATTCCTGGAGACCCCTCCCCAAATTCCTGAGACCCCTCCCCAAATTCCTGAGACCCCTCCCCAAATTCCTGAGACCCCTCCCCAAATTCCTGAGACCCCCCCAAATTCCTGGGACCCCTCCCCAAATTCCACAGACCCCTCCCCAAATTCTTGGAGACCCCTCCCCAAATTCCAGAGACCCCTCCCCAAATTCCAGAGACCCCTCCCCAAATTCCTGAGACCCCCCCAAATTCCTGGGACCCCTCCCCAAATTCCACAGACCCCTCCCCAAATTCCACAGACCCCTCCCCAAATTCCTGAGACCCTCCCCAAATTCCACAGACCCCTCCCCAAATTCTTGGAGACCCCTCCCCAAATTCCTGAGACCCCTCCCCAAATTCCTGAGACCCTCCCCAAATTCCACAGACCCCTCCCCAAATTCCAGAGACCCCTCCCCAAATTCCCAAGATCCCTCCCCAACTTCCACAGACCCCTCCCCAAATTCTTGGAGACCCCTCCCCAAATTCTTGGAGACCCCTCCCCAAATTCCACAGACCCCTCCCCAAATTCCTGAGACCCCCCAAATTCCTGAGACCCCTCCCCAAATTCCAGAGAGCCCTCCCCAAATTCCACAGACCCCTCCCCAAAATCCAGAGACCCCTCCCCAAATTCCTGAGACCCCCCCAAATTCCACAGACCCCTCCCCAAATTCCTGAGACCCCCCAAATTCCTGAGACCCCTCCCCAAATTCCAGAGAGCCCTCCCCAAATTCCACAGACCCCTCCCCAAAATCCAGAGACCCCTCCCCAAATTCCAGAGACCCCCCCAACTTCCACAGACCCTTCCCCAAATTCCTGAGACCCCTCCCCAAATTCCAGAGACCCCTCCCCAAATTCCTGAGACCCCTCCCCAACTTCCACAGACCCCTCCCCAAATTCCTGAGACCCCTCCCCAACTTCCACAGACCCTTCCCCAAATTCCTGAGACCCTTCCCCAAATTCCTGAGACCCCTCCCCAAATTCCTGAGACCCCTCCCCATATTCCTGAGACCCCTCCCCAAATTCCTGAGACCCCTCCCCAAATTCCACAGACCCCTCCCCAAATTCCAGAGACCCTCCCCAAATTCCAGAGACCCTCCCCAAATTCCACAGACCCCTCCCCAAATTCCACAGACCCCTCCCCAAATTCCAGAGACCCCTCCCCAAATTCCTGAGACCCCTCCCCAAATTCCTGAGACCCCCCCAAATTCCGGAGACCCCTCCCCAAATTCCTGAGACCCCTCCCCAAATTCCTGAGACCCCCCCAAATTCCACAGACCCCTCCCCAAATTCCTGAGACCCTCCCCAAATTCCTGAGACCCCTCCCCAAATTTCTGAGACCCCTCCCCAAATTCCTGAGACCCCTCCCCAAATTCTTGAGACCCTCCTTAAATGCCTGGAGACCCCTCCCCAAATTCCACAGACCCCTCCCCAAATTCCAGAGACCCCTCCCCAAATTCCACAGACTTTTCCCCAAATTCCTGAGACCCCTCCCCAACTTCCACAGACCCCTCCCCAAATTCTTGGAGACCCCTCCCCAAATTTCTGAGATCCCTCCCCAACTTCCACAGACCCCTCCCCAAATTCTTGGAGACCCCTCCCCAAATTCCTGAGATCCCTCCCCAACTTCCACAGACCCCTCCCCAAATTCCAGAGACCCCTCCCCAAATTCCTGAGACCCTTCCCCAAATTCCTTGGACCCCTCCCCAAATTCCAGAGACCCCTCCCCAAATTCCTGAGACCCCCCCAAATTCCTGAGACCCCTCCCCAAATTCCACAGACCCCTCCCCAAATTCCTGAGACCCCCCAAATTCCTGAGACCCCTCCCCAAATTCCAGAGACCCCTCCCCAAATTTCACAGACCCCTCCCCAAATTCCTGAGACCCCCCCAAATTCCTGAGACCCCTCCCCAAATTCCACAGACCCCTCCCCAAATTCCTGAGACCCCCCAAATTCCTGAGACCCCTCCCCAAATTCCTGAGACCCACCCCAAATTCTTGGGACCCCTCCCCAAATTCCAGAGACCCACCCAAATTCCAGAGACCCCTCCCCAAATTCCACAGACCCCTCCCCAAATTCCTGAGACCCCTCCCCAAATTCCTGAGACCCCCCCAAATTCCGGAGACCCCTCCCCAAATTCCTGAGACCCCTCCCCAAATTCCTGAGACCCTCCCCAAATGCCTGGAGACCCCTCCCCAAATTCCACAAACCCCTCCTCAAATTCCAGAGACCCCTCCCCAAATTCCACAGACCCCTCCCCAAATTCCTGAGACCCTCCCCAAATTCCACAGACCCCTCCCCAAATGCCTGGAGACCCCTCCCCAAATTCCACAGACCCCTCCCCAAATTCCTGAGTCCCCTCCCGAAATTCCAGAGACCCCTCCCCAAATTCCTGGAGACCCCTCCCCAAATTCCTGAGACCCCTCCCCAAATTCCAGAGACCCCTCCCCAAATTCCTGAGACCCCCCCAAATTCCTGGGACCCCTCCCCAACTTCCACAGACCCCTCCCCAAATTTCTAAGACCCCTCCCCAAATTCCTGGAGACCCCTCCCCAAATTCCAGAGACCCCTCCCCAAATTCCTGAGATCCCTCCCCAAATCCCTGACACCCCCCCAAATTCCTGAGACCCCTCCCCAAATTCCTGAGACCCCTCCCCAAATTCCAGAGACCCACCCAAATTCCAGAGACCCCTCCCCAAATTCCACAGACCCCTCCCCAAATTCCTGAGACCCTCCCCAAATTCCAGAGACCCACCCAAATTCCAGAGACCCCCCCAACTTCCACAGACCCCTCCCCAAATTCCTGAGACCCCTCCCCAAATTCCAGAGACCCCTCCCCAAATTCCTGAGACCCTCCCCAAATTCCGGAGACCCCTCCCCAAACTCCACAGACCCCTCCCCAAATTCCTCAGATCCCTCCCCATATTCCTGAGACCCCTCCCCAAATTCCGGAGACCCCTCCCCAAATTCCGGAGACCCCTCCCCAAATTCCACAGACCCCTCCCCAAATTCCTGAGACCCCTCCCCAAATTCCTGAGACCCCCCCAAATTCCAGAGACCCCTCCCCAAATTCCTGAGACCCCTCCCTAAATTCCTGAGACCCTCCCCAAATTCCTGAGACCCCTCCCCAAATTCCTGAGACCCCTCCCCAAATTCCTGAGACCCCTCCCTAAATTCTTGAGACCTTTTCCAAATTCCTGGAGACCCCTCCCCAAATTCCTTGGACCCCTCCCCAAATTCCAGAGACCCCTCCCCAAATTCCACAGACCCCTCCCCAAATTCCTGAGACCCCCCCAAATTCCAGAGACCCCTCCCCAAATTCCACAGACCCCTCCCCAAATTCCTGAGACCCCCCAAATTCCTGAGACCTCTCCCCAAATTCCAGAGACCCCTCCCCAAATTCCACAGACCCCTCCCCAAATTCCTGAGACCCCCCCAAATTCCTGAGACCCCTCCCCAAATTCCACAGACCCCTCCCCAAATTCCTGAGACCCCTCCCGAAATTCCTGAGACCCCTCCCCAAATTCCAGAGACCCCTCCCCAAATTCCTGAGACCCCCCAAATTCCTGAGACCCCTCTCCAAATTCCTGAGACCCCTCCCCAAATTCCTGAGACCCACCCCAAATTCTTGGGACCCCTCCCCAAATTCCAGAGACCCCTCCCCAAATTCCTGAGACCCCTCCCCAAATTCCTGGGACCCCTCCCCAAATTCCTGAGACTTTCCCCAAATGCCTGGAGACCCCTCCCCAAATTCCAGAGACCCCTCCCCAAATTCCTTGGACCCCTCCCCAAATTCCAGAGACCCCTCCCCAAATTCTGGAGACCCCTCCCCAAATTCCTGAGACCCCCCCAAATTCCTGAGACCCCTCCCCAAATTCCACAGACCCCTCCCCAAATTCCTGAGACCCCCCAAATTCCTGAGACCCCTCCCCAAATTCCAGAGACCCCTCCCCAAATTCCACAGACCCCTCCCCAAATTCCTGAGACCCCCCCAAATTCCTGAGACCCCTCCCCAAATTCCACAGACCCCTCCCCAAATTCCTGAGACCCCCCAAATTCCTGAGACCCCTCCCCAAATTTCAGAGACCCCTCCCCAAATTTTAGAGACCCACCCAAATTCCAGAGACCCCTCCCCAAATTCCAGAGACCCTTCCCCAAATTCCACAGACCCCTCCCCAAATTCCTGAGACCCTCCCCAAATTCCAGAGACCCCTCCCCAAATTCCCAAGATCCCTCCCCAACTTCCACAGACCCCTCCCCAAATTCTTGGAGACCCCTCCCCAAATTCTTGGAGACCCCTCCCCAAATTACTGAGACTCCTCCCTAAATTCCAGAGACCCCTCCCCAAATTCCAGAGACCCCTCCCCAAATTCCTGAGACCCCTCCCCAAATTCCTGAGACTCCCCCAATTTCCTGAGATTCCTCCCAAATTCCTGGGACCCTTCCCAAATTCCAGAGACCCCTCCCCAAATTCCTGAGACCCCTCCCCAAATTCCTGAGACCCCTCCCCAAATTCCTGAGACTCCCCCAATTTCCTGAGACCCCTCCCAAATTCCTGGGACCCCTCCCCAAATTCCTGAGACCCCTCCCCAAATTCCACAGACCCCTCCCCAAATTCCTGAGACCCCTCCCCAAATTCCAGAGACCACCCCAAATTCCAGAGACCCCTCCCCAAATTCCTGACACCCTCCCAAAATTCCAGAGACCCCTCCCCAATTTCCTGAGACCCCTCCCCAAATTCCTGGGACCCCTCCCCAAATTCCAGAGACCCCTCCCCAAATTCCACACACCCCTCCCCAAACTCCAGAGACCCCTCCCCAAATTCCAGAGACCCCTCCCCAAATTCCAGAGACCCCTCCCCAAATTCCTGAGACCCCTCCCCAAATTCCAGAGACCCTCAAATTCCAGAGACCCCTCCCCAAATTCCTGAGACCCCTCCCCAAATTCCAGAGACCCCTCCCCAAATTCCTGAGACCCCTCCCCAAATTCTTGAGACCCCTCCCCAAATTCCAGAGACCCTCAAATTCCAGACACCCCTCCTCAAATTCCTGAGACCCCTCCACAAATTCCAGAGACCCCTCCCCAAATTCCAGAGACCCCTCCCCAAATTCCTGAGACCCCTCCCCAAATTCCTGAGACCCCTCCCCAAATTCCATAGACCCCTCCCCAAATTCCTGAGACCCCTCCCCAAATTCCTGAGACCCCTCCCCAAATTCCTAAAATCCCTCAAATTCCTGGAGACCCCTCCCCAAATTCCTGAGACCCCTCCCCAAATTCCTGAGACCCCTCCCCAAATTCCTGAGACCCCCCCAAATTCCTGGGACCCCTCTCCAAATTCCTGAGATCCCTCCCCAACTTCCACAGACCCCTCCCCAAATTCTTGGAGACCCCTCCCCAAATTCCAGAGACCCCTCCCCAAATTCCAGAGACCCCTCCCCAAATTTTTGAGACCCCCCCAAATTCCTGGGACCCCTCTCCAAATTCCAGAGACCCCTCCCCAAATTCCACAGACCCCTCCCCAAATTCCTGAGACCCTCCCCAAATTCCACAGACCCCTCCCCAAATTCTTGGAGACCCCTCCCCAAATTCCTGAGACCCCTCCCCAAATTCCTGAGACCCTCCCCAAATTCCAGAGACCCCTCCCCAAATTCCCAAGATCCCTCCCCAACTTCCACAGACCCCTCCCCAAATTCTTGGAGACCCCTCCCCAAATTCTTGGAGACCCCTCCCCAAATTACTGAGACTCCTCCCTAAATTCCAGAGACCCCTCCCCAAATTCCAGAGACCCCTCCCCAAATTCCTGAGACCCCTCCCCAAATTCCAGAGACCCCTCCCCAAATTCAACAGACCCCTCCCCAAATTCCTGAGACCCTCCCCAAATTCCACAGACCCCTCCCCAAATTCTTGGAGACCCCTCCCCAAATTCCTGGAGACCCCTCCCCAAATTCCTGAGACCCTTCCCCAAATTCCTGAGACCCCTCCCCAAATTCCTGAGACCCCTCCCCAAATTCCTTGAGACCCCTCCCCAAATTCCTGAGACCCCTCCCCAAATTCCTGAGACCCCTCCCCAAATTCCTGAGACCCCTCCCCAAATTCCACAGACCCCTCCCCAAATTCCTGAGACCCCTCCCCAAATTCTTGAGACCCTCCCCAAATTCCTGGAGACCCCTCCCCAAATTCCTGAGACCCCTCCCCAAATTCCTGAGACTCCCCCAATTTCCTGAGACCCCTCCCAAATTCCTGGGACCTCTCCCCAAATTCCAGAGACCCCTCCCCAAATTCCTGAGACCCCTCCCCAAATTCCTGAGACCCCTCCCCAAATTCCTGAGACTCCCCCAATTTCCTGAGACCCCTCCCCAAATTCCTGGGACCCCTCCCCAAATTCCAGAGACCCCTCCCCAAATTCCACAGACCCCTCCCCAAATTCCAGAGACCCCTTTCCAAATTCCAGAGACCCCTCCCCAAATTCCATAGACCCCTCCCCAAATTCCTGAGACCCCTCCCCAAATTCCTGAGACCCCTCCCCAAATTCCTAAAATCCCTCAAATTCCTGGAGACCCCTCCCCAAATTCCTGAGACCCCTCCCCAAATTCCAGAGACCCCTCCCCAAATTCCAGAGACCCTCAAATTCCAGAGACCCCTCCCCAAATTCCTGAGACCCTCCCCAAATTCCTGAGACCCCTCCCCGAATTCCTGAGACCCTTCCCCAAACTCCAGAGACCCCTCCCCAAATTCCTGAGACCCCTCCCCAAATTCCAGAGACCCCTCCTCAAATTCCTGAGACCCCTCCCCGAATTCCTGAGACCCCTCCCCAAATTCCTGAGACCCCTCCCCAAATTCTAGAGACCCCTCCCCAAATTCCACCGACCCCTCCCCAAATTCCTGAGACCCCCCTAATTCTTGAGACCCCTCCCCAAATTCCACCGACCCCTCCCCAAATTCCTGAGACCCCCCTAATTCTTGAGACCCCTCGCCAAATTCCAGAGACCCCTCCCCAAATTCCTGAGACCCCTCCCCAAATTCCAGAGACCCCTCCCCAAATTCCTGAGACTCTCCCCAAATTCCTGAGACCCCTCCCCAAATTCCAGAGACCCCCTCCCCAAATTCCTGAGACCCTCCCCAAATTCCTGAGACCCCTCCCCAAATTCCGGGGAGCCCCTCCCCAAATTCCAGAGACCCCTCCCCAAATTCCGGGGAGCCCCTCCCCCAACCTGGGGAGCCCCTCCCCCTCATTTTTGGGGTTCTGGGGGGGGGTCTCACCCGCTCCCCTCCCCCCCCCATAGCTGCTGACGACCCCCCCCGGGATGAAACGGGGGGTGCAGTTCCAGCCCCGAGGTAGGGGAGGGGTCTGGGGGGATTTGGGGAGGGGGCTTTGGGCTCTGGGGGGGCTTTGAGGGGCTTTTGGGGTCTGGGGGAGTTTTGGGGGGTTTTGGGTTGGGGTTTGGGGGGATTTTTGGGGGGGCTTTTTGGGAGGGGGCTTTGGGGTCTGGGGGTTTTTTTGGGTGGGTTTTGGGGTCTGGGGGGGCTTTGGGGAGGAGGATTTGGGGTCTGGAGGGGTCTGGGGGGGTCTTTGAGGGAGTTTTGGGGGGGCTTTGGGGCCTGAGGGGGTTTTGGGGGGGCTTTGAGGGTGATTTGGGGGGGGTTTTTGGGGGGCTTTTGGGATTTGGGGGGGTTTTCAAGTTTGGGGGGTTTTGGGGAGGGGGTTTTGGGGTCTGGGGGGCTTTGGGGGGATTTTTTTGGGGGCTTCGGGGTCTGGGGGGGTTGGGGGGGAGATTTGGGGTTTGGGGAGTTTTGGGGAGGGGGCTTTGGGGTCTGGGGGGGCTTTGAGGGGGTTTTGGGGGTCTTTTTGAGGGGGCTTTGGGGTCTGGGGGTTTTTTTGGGGGGGTTTTGGGGTCTGGGGGGACTTTGAGGGGGTCTGGGGGGTTTTGGGGAGGGGTCTTGGGGGGCTTTGAGTGGGTTTTGGGGGGGTTTTGGGATCTGGGGGGTTTTGGGGAGGGGTCTTTGGGATCTGGGGGGTTTTGGGGAGGGGTCTTTGGGGTCTTGGGGGTCTTTGGGGGAGTTTGGGGGGGATTTGGGGTCTGGGGGAGTTTTGGGGGGGTTTGGGGGGGCTTTTAGGGGAGATTTGGGGTCTGGGGGTCTTTTGGGGGTGTCTTTTGGGTCTGGGGGTTTGGGCCGAGCTCATCGACGCCGCCACCCCCGTGGAGGGGTTTGAGGAGCTGCTGCTGGACCCCGCCCACAGGGTGGGATTTGGGGGGAATCTGGGGGGTCCTGGGGGGGATTTGGGGGGTCCTGGGGGGTCTTGGGGGGGATTTCGGGGGTCTTGGGGGGGATTTCGGGGGTTCTTGGGGTTGGTTTGGGGGTTTTTGGGGTGGTTTTTGGGGTTTTTGGGGTGCTCAGAGTGACCCCCAGATCCGTTTCCCCCTCCCCAGTGGCCGTTCAAGCCGGATCCGTTCCAGCAGCGCGCGGCTGTGCCTGGAGCGCGGTCACTGCTGCTGGTGGCCGCTCACACCTCGGCCGGCAAAACCGCGGTGGCCGAGTACGCCATGGGGCTGGCCCGGCGCCACATGACACGGTGAGACCCCAAAATGGGGCTGGGGGTCCCCAAAATGGGGCTGGGGGTCCCAAAATGGGGCTGGGGGACCCCAAAATGGGGCTGGGGGTCCCAAAATTGGGCTGAGGGTCCCAAAATTGGGCTGGGGGTCCCTATAATTGGGCTGGGGGTCCCTAAAACTGCCCCAGGGACCCCAAAACTGCCCCAGGGACCCCAAAACCGTTGAGGGGACCCCAAAGCCCCCCAGTTTTTTTGGGGTGACCCCCCCGTGTCCCCCCAGGTCCATCTACACCTCCCCCATCAAGGCTTTGTCCAAGCAGAAGTTTGGGGATTTCCGCGACACCTTCGGGGACGTGGGGCTGCTGACGGGGGACGTGCGGCTGCGCCCCGAGGCCGCGTGGCTGGTGATGAGCACCGAGATCCTCAGCTGGGGAGGGGTCCTGGGGGGTCCTGGGGGGGCTTTGGGGGGTCCTGAGGGGTCCTGGGGAGGGGTTCAGGACCCCCAGGACCCCCCCCAGCCCCATTTCCTCCCCCCCAGGTCGATGCTGTCCAACGGCTCCAACGCCATCCGGGACCTGGAGTGGGTGATCTTTGACGAGGTTCACTACGACAACGACGATGAGGTGGGGCTGGGGGCTCTGGGGGGCTCTGGGGGGCTTTGGGGGGCTTTGGGGGGCTTTGGAGGGGTCCTGGGGGGGCTTTGGGGAGCCCTGGGGGGGCTTTGGGGGGTCCTGAGGGGTCCTGGGGGGGCTTTGGGGAATCCCCGGGGGGTTTGGGGGGTCCTCAGGGGGTTTGAGGGGGTCTTGGAGGAGTTTGGGGTGTCCTGAGAGGGCTTTGGGGGGTTCTCGGGGGATTTTGGGGGGTCCTCAGGGGGTTTGGGGGCTTCTCAGGGGGGTTTGGGGATCCTGGGGGGGTTTAGGGGGGGTCCTGAGGATCTTTGGGGGTCTCTGAGAGGGACATGGGGGGGATCTGGGGGCTTTGGGGGATCTTGGAGGGGCTTTAGTGATCTCTGAGGGGTTTATGGGGGTTCTCAGGGGGGTTTGGGGGGTCCTGGGGGGTTTTGGGGGTCCCTGGGGTCTCTGGGGGTCCCTGGGGAGGTTTTGGGGGGTCCCAGGGGTGGTTTGGGGGTCCCTGGGGGTCTCTCAGGGTGTCTCTCACCCCGTCAGTCGCACCAAGCGTCGCTGTGTCCGTGTTCTGAGCACCCCGCGCCGCCCGGTGCCGCTGGAGCATTTCCTGTTCACCGGGAACAGCGCCCGGAACCGGCACCAGCTGTTCCAGCTGCTGGGCCCAGGGGGGGCCTTCAGCACCCAGGGGTGAGACCCCCAAAACCTGACCCAGATCTGAGCTGAAACTGCCTGAATCTGACCCAAAAACCTGATACAAAACCTGACCCAAATCTGACCTGAAACTGCCTGAATCTGACCCAAAAACCTGATACAAAACCTGACCCAAATCTGACCTGAAACTGCCTGAATCTGACCCAAATCCTGCCTAAATGTGACCCAAAACCTGACACAAACCTGACCTGAAACTGACCCAAAATCTGACCCCAAAACCTGACCCAAATCTGAGCTGAAACTGCCTAAATCTGACCTGAAACTGCCTGAATCTGACCCAAAAACCTGATACAAAACCTGACCCAAATCTGACCTGAAACTGCCTGAATCTGACCCAAATCCTGCCTAAATGTGACCCAAAACCTGACACAAACCTGACCTGAAACTGACCCAAAATCTGACCCCAAAACCTGACCCAAATCTGAGCTGAAACTGCCTAAATCTGACCCAAAATCTGACCTGAAACCTGACACAAACCTGACCTGAAACTGCCTAAATCTGACCCAAAATCTGACCCAAATCCTGCCCAAAACCTGACACAAATCTGCCCCAAATCTGACCCAAAACCTGCCCAATTCTGACCCAAATCTGACCCAAACCTGACCCTAAACTGACCCCAAATCCTGCCCCAAAAACCTGACCCAAATCTGCCCCAAAATCTCTGCCTAAATCTGACCCAAACCTGACACAAACCTGACCCAAATCAGACCCAAAACCTGACCCAAAACCTGCCCAATTCTGACCCAAACCTGACCCAAACCTGACCCAAAACCTGCCCAATTCTGACCCAAATCTGATCCAAACCTGACCCAAAACCTGACCCAAATCTAACTCAAAATCTGACCCAAAACCTGCCCTGAACCTGCCCCAAAACCTGCCCCAAAAACCTGCCCCAAAACCTGCTCCAAACTCTGACCCAAACCTGACCCCAAACCTGACCCAAACCTGACCCAAACCTGACCCAAACCTGACCCAAAACCTGACCCAAATCAGACCCAAACCTGACCCAAATCAGACCCAAAACCTGACCCAAACCTGACCCAAACCTGACCCAAAGCTGACCCAAAGCTGACCCAAATCTGACCCAAACCTGACCCAATTCTGCCCCAATTCTGCCCCAATTCTGCCCCAATTCTGCCCCAATTCTGCCCCAATTCTGCCCCAATTCTGACCCAATTCTGACCCAATTCTGACCCAATTCTGACCCAATTCTGCCCCAAACCTGTCCCAAACCTGCCCCTCCCCTGTCCCAGGTACTACGCGGCGGTGGAGGCCAAGAAGGAGCAGAGCAGCAAACACGCGCAGAGCTTCGGGGCACGGCAGCCCACCATGGGAGCCCCCAACCCTGGGCAGGTACTGGGGGTCCCAGGGGGTCCCAGGGGGTCCCAGTGACCCCAAACCCCCAACCCTGGGCAGGTACTGGGGGTCCCAGGGGGTCCCAGGGGGTCCCAGTGACCCCAAACCCCCAACCCTGGGCAGGTACTGGGGGTCCCAGGGGGTCCCAGTGACCCCAAACCCCCAACCCTGGATGGGTACTGGGGGTCCCATGGGGCTGGGGGCAGTTTGGGGGTCCCAAGGGGCAGTTTGGGGGTCCCACTGACCCTGTTCTCTCTCCCCAGGAGTGTGGGGTGTGGCTGTCCCTCCTGCAGACCCTCCATGGGGCTGGGGGCTGTTTGTGGGTCCCATGGGGCAGTTTGGGGGTCCCATGGGGCAGTTTGGGGGTCCCCCTGACCCTTCTCTCCCCCCAGGAGTGTGGGGTCTGGCTGTCCCTGCTGCAGACCCTCCGTGAGCGGGAGCTGCTCCCGGCCGTCACCTTCACCTTCTCCCGTGGCCGCTGCGAGGAGCAGGCGGCCGCCCTGGGCTCCCTGGAGCTGCTGAGCGGCGCCGAGCGCGCCCAGGTCCGGCACTTCCTGACGCGCTGCCTGGCCCGGCTGCGCAGCTCCGACCGGCGCCTGCCACAGGTGGGGTCCCCGAGAGGATGAGGAGGGAGATTCTGGGGCGTGGGAGGGTGATTTTGGGGTGTGGGAACGGCGATTTTGGGGTGTGGGAACGGCGATTTTGGGGTGTGGGAACGGTGATTTTGGGGTGTGGGACAGTGATTTTGGGGTGTGAGGGGAACAAGGAGGGCGATTTTGAGGTGTGGGAAGGTGATTTTGGGGTGTGGGAGGGCGATTTTGGGGTGTGAGGGGATGGGGAGGGAGATTTTGGGGCATGGGAGGGCGATTTTGGGGTGTGGGAGGGCGATTTTGAGGTGTGAGAGGGCAATTTTGGGGTGTGAGGGGACGGGGAGGGTGATTTTGGGTTGTGAGGGACGGGAATTTTGGGGCGTGAGGGACGGGGATTTTGGGGTGTGAGGGGATGGGGAGGGTGATTTTGGGTGATTTTAGGGTCCCATGGGGACAGGGAGGGCGATTTTGGGGTCCCACAGGGACGGGGAGGGCAATTTTGGGGCGTGAGGGACGGGGATTTTGGGGTGTGAGGGGATGGGGAGGGCAATTTTGGGGTGTGAGGGACGGGGATTTTGGGGTGTGAGGGACGGGGATTTTGGGGTGTGAGGGACGGGGATTTTGGGGCGTGAGGGATGGGGATTTTGGGGTGTGAGGGGATGGGGAGGGCGATTTTGGGTGATTTTGGGGTCCCACAGGGACGGGGAGGGCGATTTTGGGGTGTGAGGTGTAAAGAGGGAAGGGTTTGTACCTGGAGGAGGGGATCCAGCGCGTTCCTCCCCGCAGGTGCTGCAGCTGTCGGAGCTGCTGCAGCGCGGCATCGGCGTCCACCACGGCGGGGTCCTGCCGCTGCTCAAGGAGGTGGTGGAGATGCTCTTCAGCCAGGGGCTGGTGAAGGTGAGCGGGGAAAAACGGCACAGCCGGCTGTGGGGCACGGGGATCCCACCCCATGGCTGCCCCACGCCTGGCCCAGGTGCTGTTTGCCACCGAGACCTTCGCCATGGGGGTGAACATGCCGGCGAGGACCGTCGTCTTCGACTCCATCCGCAAACACGACGGGAATGGCTTCCGGGATCTCCTGCCCGGTGAGGGGCTGGATGTGGGGCTGGGGGGAGAGCGGGTGGGAACGTGAGGGGGAAATGGGGGAAAGCGGAGAGGGAAAATGGGAGAAAGCTGAGGGGAAAATGGGAGAAAGCTGAGGGGAAATGTGAGGGGAAAATGGGAGAAAGCGGAGAGGGAAAATGGGAGAAAGCTGAGGGGAAAATGGGAGAAAGCTGAGGGGAAATGTGAGGGGAAAATGGGAGAAAGCGGAGAGGGAAAATGGGAGAAAGCGGGTTGAGAAAATGTAGAAATAGGGAAGGAAAGAGTGAGGAGAAATGGGAGAAAAGATGGGGAGAAATGGAGGGAGGAGAGGTGCAGTCATGAGGGGAAACGTGAGGGGAGAAAATGGGCGGGAAAACGTGAGGGGAGAAAAGAGCGGGAAAACGTGAGGGGAGAAAAAGAGCGGGAAAATGTGAGGGGAAAATGGGGGAAAATGTGAGGGGAGAAAAGGGGGAAACGGGGAGAAAATGGGGGGAAAATGTGAGGGGAGAACAGAGCGGGAATCCTGAGGGGAGAAAAGAGCAGAAACGTGAGGGGAAACGGGCAGGAAGCGGAGAGGGAAAATGGGAGAAAGCTGAGGGGAAAATGGGAGAAAGCGGAGAGGGAAAATGGGGGAAAGCTGAGGGGAAAATGGGGGAAAGCTGAGGGGAAAATGGGGGAAAGCTGAGAGGGGAAATGGGGGAAAGCTGAGGGGAAAATGGGAGAAAGCTGAGGGGAAAATGGGAGAAAGCTGAGAGGGAAAATGGGAGAAAGCTGAGGGGAAATGGGGGAAAGCTGAGAGGGGAAATGGGAGAAAGCTGAGGGGAAAATGGGGGAAAGCTGAGGGGAAAATGGGAGAAAGCTGAGGGGAAAATGGGAGAAAGCTGAGAGGGAAATGGGGGAAAGCTGAGGGGGGAAATGGGAGAAAGCTGAGGGGAAAATGGGAGAAAGCGGAGAGGGAAAATGCGAGAAAGCTGAGGGGAAAATGGGAGAAAGCGGAGAGGGAAAATGGGAGAAAGCTGAGGGGAAATGGGAGAAAGCTGAGGGGAAAATGGGAGAAAGCGGACGGAGAAAATGGGAGAAAGCTGAGGGGAAAATGGGAGAAAGCTGAGGGGAAATGTGAGGGGAAAATGGGAGAAAGCGGAGAGGGAAAATGGGAGAAAGCTGAGGGGAAAATGGGAGAAAGCTGAGGGGAAATGTGAGGGGAAAATGGGAGAAAGCGGAGAGGGAAAATGGGAGAAAGCGGGTTGAGAAAATGTAGAAATAGGGAAGGAAAGAGTGAGGAGAAATGGGAGAAAAGATGGGGAGAAATGGAGGGAGGAGAGGTGCAGTCGTGAGGGGAAACGTGAGGGGAGAAAATGGGCGGGAAAACGTGAGGGGAGAAAAGAGCGGGAAAACGTGAGGGGAAAATGGGGGAAAATGTGAGGGGAGAAAAGGGGGAAACGGGGAGAAAATGGGGGGAAAATGTGAGGGGAGAACAGAGCGGGAATCCTGAGGGGAGAAAAGAGCAGAAACGTGAGGGGAAACGGGCAGGAAGCGGAGAGGGAAAATGGGGGAAAGCTGAGGGGAAAATGGGGGAAAGCTGAGGGGAAAATGGGAGAAAGCTGAGGGGAAAATGGGAGAAAGCCGAGAGGGAAAATGGGAGAAAGCTGAGGGGAAATGGGAGAAAGCTGAGGGGAAAATGGGAGAAAGCTGAGGGGAAAATGGAAGAAAGCGGAGAGGGAAAATGGGAGAATGCTGAGAGGGGAAATGGGAGAAAGCTGAGGGGAAAATGGGAGAAAGCTGAGAGGGGAAATGGGAGAAAGCGGAGAGGGAAAATGGGAGAAAGCGGAGAGGGAAAATGGGAGAAAGCGGAGAGGGAAAATGGGAGAAAGCTGAGGGAAAATGGGAGAAAGCTGAGGGGAAAATGGGGGAAAGCTGAGGGAAAATGGGAGAAAGCTGAGGGGAAAGTGGGAGAAAGCTGAGGGGAAAATGGGAGAAAGCTGAGAGGGAAAATGGGAGAAAGTGGAGAGGGAAAATGGGAGAAAGCTGAGGGGAAAATGGGAGAAAGCTGAGGGGAAAATGGGGGAAAGCTGAGGGGAAAATGGGAGAAAGCTGAGGGGAAAATGGGAGAAAGCGGGGAGGGGAAATGGGAGAAAGCGGAGAGGGAAAATGGGAGAAAGTGGAGAGGGAAAATGGGAGAAAGCTGAGAGGGAAAATGCGGGAAAAGGCAATTGGGAAAATGTAGAAATAGGGGAGGAAAGAGTGAGGAGAAATGGGAGGAAAGAGGAGAAATGGAGGGAGGAGAGTTGCAATCGTGAGGGAAAACGTGAGGGGAGAAAAGAGCGGGAAAACGTGAGGGGAGAAAAGAGTGAGAAACGTGAGAGGAAAAGAGAGGGAAAACGAGAGGGTAAAAAGGCAGAAAATCTGAGGGAGAAAGAGCAGCAAACATGAGGGGAAAGCATCGGGAAAAGCGACGGGAAAGGTGTGGGGAAAAAAGAGCAGAAACGTGAGGGAAAAAGAAACACGAGCAGGAGAGGGCAGGAAATGTGAGGGTGGAAACAGTGGGAAACGTGAGGGGAAAATGGGGGAAAACGTGAGGGGAGAAAATGGGGAAACGGGGAGAAAATGGGGGAAAATGTGAGGGGAGAAAAGAGCGGGAAAACGTGAGGGGAAAAATGGTGGGAAATGAGAGAGCAAAAAGGCAGAAAATCTGAGGGAGAAAGAGCAGCAAACATGAGGGGAAAGCATCGGGAAAAGCGACGGGAATCATGAGGGGAAAAAAGAGCGGAAACATGAGGGAAAAAGGGCAGAAACGTGAGAGGAAAAGGGCAGGAAATGTGAGGGTGGAAACAGTGGGAAACATGAGGGGAAAATGGGGGAAAATGTGAGGAGAGAAAATGGGGAAACGGGGAGAAAATGGGGGAAAACGTGAGGGGAGAAAAGAGCGGGAATCCTGAGGGGAGAAAAGAGCGGGAATCCTGAGGGGAGAAAAGAGCGGGAAAACATGAGGGGAGAAAAGAGAGGGAAAACGTGAGGGGAGAAAAGAGCGGGAAAACGTGAGGGGAGAAAAGAGCGGGAATCCTGAGGGGAGAAAAGAGCGGGAAAACGTGAGGGCAAAAATGGTGGGAAATGAGAGAGCAAAAAGGCGGAAAATCTGAGGGAGAAAGAGCAGCAAACACGAGGGGAAAGCAGGGGGAAAAGCGACGGGAAAGGTGAGGGGAGGAAGGGCAGGAGCCGTGAGGGGAAGAGCGGGAGGATCCGTGAGGAGAAGACGCCGGCGGCTCTGCGTCCCCACAGGCGAGTACACGCAGATGTCGGGGCGCGCCGGCCGCCGCGGGCTGGACACCACCGGCACCGTCATCATCCTCTGCAAGGGAGCCGTGCCCGAGCTGTCGGATCTGCACCGCATGATGCTGGTCAGTGCCTGACGTGTGTCCCCGCGGTGTCACTGCCATGTTCCCAGTGTGTCCCCACAGTGTCACCGCCATGTTCCCAGTGTGTCCCCACAGTGTCACTGCCATGTTTCCAGTGTGTCCCCACAGTGTCACCGCCATGTTCCCCCCGTGTCCCCACAGTGTCACTGCCATGTTCCCAGTGTGTCCCCACAGTGTCACCGCCATGTTCCCCCCGTGTCCCCACAGTGTCACTGCCATGTTCCCAGTGTGTCCCCACAGTGTCACCGCCATGTTCCCCCCGTGTTCCCGCCGTTTCACCGCTGTGTCCCCGCCGTGTCACCACTGTGTCACTGCTGTGTCCCCACAGTGTCACTGCCATGTTCCCACCGTGTCCCCCGATGGCTTCGGCTCCCAACGGTCGCTCCCCGGCGCTGGGTCCAGAGCGGCCCGAGGAGGGGATGCTCTGTGTGCCGGAACGGTGAGAGGTGCGGGCGGGTCGGGGGGACTTTATCCACCGAGTATATACCTGGAAGTATAATGATGATCAAAATAGATATTAAAAAATATTGAAGATAAACGGGCTGCTTGGTTTTTATTTAGTTAGAGGCAGGGTTTTTAAATAAATAAGAAAAAAATAAATAAAATATTTCAAGAATGAATATGTAAAGGTATAGAGAAATATATATATATATATATATGTAGGCATAAAAATAAGTAAAAATAAGTAATAGAAATATATACATATATATTGATTTATAATCTATAATATGATTTCTGTACGTATAGATGGTAATATGATATATTTTAGGATATGTTATGTGTTATGTATATCAACAAGGTATATAAATCTGATAAAAAATATATATTAAAAGATTTTTAAATACCGTTTAAGATAAAGGGACTGTTTGGTTTTTATTAGGTTTGCTTCGGGGCTTTTAAATAAATACTACAAAAATAAAAACATAGAAATGTATATTAAATATATCAAGATATAGAGATGTGTGCAACCAGAAAAGTAAAGAAATAGAAGTAATGCAAATATATACAAACAGGTTTATGTTTAATCTATATATATACATTATATTTATTTAATATATGTATTATATATATAATAAATATATATATAATTAAAATGTATATAATATATTTAATATATAATAATATATGTATACATGTTAAAATAATATATTTTGATACTTTATATATTGTGTGTTATATATAAATGAATATAGTATATAAATTTAAACACGTGTTGTGGAAATAGATGTTAATTTTTTCTTTTTTATTATTTTCATTGTTTTGGTAAGTTTCTCAGAGGCAATCCTCCCGTTGCAGCTGCTGACAGCACTGAAAACCTGTGTGCTTCGTGGTGTCCATCGCCCAGCTGGCAACGATTCCCTGGTGTTTGGTGCATTAAGTCACACCCAGCTGTGTGGGATGGCAGGTGAGCACATTGCCCGAGCCTTTTAGCTTTTCTGGCTCACACACAACTTCCTTTCCTTTTTTATATGGAAATCAGGGAAGAGGGTAGTGTATATTAGTATATTAGCATTTCTAGCAGATTTTTAACTGCCACTGATGCCCGTTCATCTTTGCAGTGTGGGTTTTCATGCTGACAAATCCTCTGCTTTGCCTTCTGCTCAGAGTCAGGTGGGCCCTTTATTGAACAGATTTATCTGCTACAAGGCTACGCAGAAGGATGGAAAGGAGGAACACAGGGGGAAAAAAAAATAGATGAAAGGCCATGCATTGATCACCTGATGTACTCCAGAGACAAACATGGCTATTACAGGTAACATGGAGCAGCCCTTCTGGCCTTTTCAGTTGTATTCAGAGAGATGTTTGCCTGCTGTGAATATCTGGGTGCTTGGAGTTCACTCTGATTTTAACAAGCCCATCAATAATAAAACATTGTATTGATAGAGCAAGATCTACTTCTGTAAAGTTGTTGCTCCACAGAAAAGCAGCATAAAGAAGCTAGCTGGATTATTTGTATGATATGTAGCTTTTTTAGGATGTTTTGTTCTTTATATGGTGTTCATTTCAAATACAAGCGTGTGAACTTTGTGTTCCCTTTTAGGGGCTGGTTCTGGGGTAACAAGGAAACACAAGGCCTAAACACCTCTGGCTTGTCTGTCCAAGGATCTGCCTCAATTGTGGCTCCCATCCTTCTGAAGAACTCTTCAGCACAGTGAGTTACCTTCTATAACTATTTATTGTTGTATTGATGTTGTGAGACCTCATTGCTGGGTGAGAAGACCAGGGGAAATTAAAGGCTGTATGCCACTGTTACTTCCCTGAATTCTTGTACTCTGTTAAAATCAAAACAAAAGGGATTTACACTGTAAGAAACACTTAAATGTAAGTTAAGGTAAAGGTCACAGTGCTAAAACCTAAGAGCAGATAGCCTTGAGCTCCTTTATATTCCTACTCCTGCCTCCAGGGTATCATCAGATATCCCCTAGATCTTGCAGTGGAAGAGATGCTGAACCATCAGCTGTTCCATATTCTACACCACGTGTCTTTTTACCATGCTCCTCTGAGAAGCATCTCTCCCTTCTCTGTTTCTTTGCAGACAAGAAGGGAGAAATTGGGATTGCCTTTGTTCTTTTGCCTGTTAATAAAAAGGCCGCTTGTGGCTGTGTGCAGTGGCAACTGCATCACAGAATCTTAGAGGTGATTATTCGCAGGTTAAGGAAATAATTCCCTTTTTTGTCACTGCTGCGCTGAATTTCATAGGCGTGTGTGTGGCTCGATGCCTAAGATATTTAAAGCAGGTTTTATTCTTACAGGGGTTTTGCACACTAAAGTGTGCGCCCAGGTTTTGTTTCCAGAAGTGAGGTGTAGCGCTGGGTGTTTCATTTGGTGTGTTACTTGTTCTGTTGTGTCAATAACTGCAGTGTCCTCCCTGTGCCTGTGTATTGCAGGGGCAGTCGAGTGCTGGTTATAAAGGTGGTGATAATTAGGAATAAGCTGTTCAAGCTTGGATAAATGTTTAGAAATCATTGCTTAGATATTGCTGTGTAAAACGCTCGCTCGCGGTGGGAGAATTCTCCAGGGTCAAGCTGTTCAGGTATGTGCAGTTTATTATATGGGTAAAGAGAGGGGAGAGCTGTGTCCGCCACCAGCCTCGGCGTCCGCGTGGTCCGGGGGAGGAGGGAGAGAACGGGGAGAGCAGGAGAGGAGAGGATGGAAAAGGGGAAGGAGGGAGTAAGAGCAACAGAGGGAGAGCGGGGGAAACCAGGGAGGGATAAGAGGGGGGAGACAAGAGAGGGGTAAGAGGGGAAAACCCAAGAAGGAAAGAGTAAGAGAGGGAAAGAGTGGAAGAGGTAGGAGAGGGGGAGAGGGGAGCTGAGAGAGGAGTAAAGGGGTACGAGAGAAGAGCCGAGAGGTACGAGAGAGGTTAAGAGGTAAGAGAGAAAAGCTAAGAGAGAGGTTAAGAGAGGTTTAAGATAGAAAAGCTAAGAGAGCAAAGTTCTTGTTACAATCCAATCTATCTTTTTCTATAGTGAATATTCTAATTCCCAGTAACCAATCACTACGAGATACACCCACTAAAGATTTTACATACAGTGTTGCATTTGAGGTTCTACAAGCTTTACGAGTTCTTCCCTTGCTTCTTGACCTTTGGGCTTTCTGTCAGCAGAAGGACATTGTTTTATCAGCAGGATTCTCCTTTAGCTGGCTAGGCTATTGTTCTTTGGTCATATAGTAACCAGTACTCTGTATCTTATGACTCAAAGCAGGCTTTCGTTTCTACTTCGATTCTAGCCTTCTTTTTTCAGAATCTTCTGCCAAACCATCACATTCATAAGGTTTCCCTGTTTCACCCTCCCCAACAGGCAGAAAGTTGTGCTGCGCTCTGATAATTCCATACTCAACCTGTTCCTCATTTCTTAAAGGTTCACTTCAGCCTTGAATCAGCAGGTCCCTAGGTTTGGTTTTTTAGGATGCCATTCCTGTTAGATTTTCCCCTGTGAAGACCTGAGTATGTCCAGTTTGACCTCCAGGATAATGAAGGGAGAGGAGCTCCCGTTGATTCAAGAGTGAAGCAAGGCCCCCATTCTTGGCCTGGGGCTGTTTCAAATGGGGAGGGATCAGTGTCCTGACTTCTCTCTCTCAGAGGCAGGGTTCCTGGACGAGGTGACCCAGGACAGCTTCGTGCTGGGCCCGGGCTACGACCGCCCCTAGCAGCTGGAGCCCGCGGTGAGGGAGCCCAAGAGCATCCAGCTGTACCAGCACCTCAGCCTCAAGAGCTGCATCTGGACCTTCGACGCTTATTACGACATGACCGAGTTAATTGATGTCTGTGGGGGCTCTGTCACCGCTGACTTCCAGGTGAGAGGCCCATCCAGAGCTCTCCAGGTATCCCAGATCTCTCTCAGTTCTCAGGCACAGCTCTGCGTTGCGTGGAGCTGCTGCTCTGCCCTGCACAGGTGGAGCGTGGCTTTTCCCCCCCTCTAACCTGGAAGAAAACAGCGCTGTGTGCATTTATTTCATTTATTTTCCATTTCATTCGTTTTCCATTTATTTTATTCTCTAAATCTTCAGAGTGCCAGGAAAATACCGGGTTTTTTTAATGTAGGGCCATACTGGAAATACAAAACGTTCTCAGCTGGGCTCTCTTTTATAATTTTGGCTGTGTTCTCGGCCAATAGAAATGAGCAGAGGACAGAGCAGAGGCAGCTCAGTCCATGCTCCACAACATGGGATATTTTAGCTCATTCCGTAATTAAGAGACCAAAAGCCAAAAATGTTCCTCTAGAAACGAATGGCTTTCCCTGTTTGGGGTATCTCACTGTCCTCTCCTGGCTGCATTATCCATCTGCAGACCACTCCGTCTCCCCCAAGCTCTTCCATTAAATTCCCAGCCCACATTGCTTGGACCAGCATCATCTCTCTTAATTCCTGCCAGCCTGGAACTTGTTCATGAAGTTTCCTTTTATAGCTCCAATTGTTTGCACAAACCCAGAGGAGCCGCTTGGCCGGAGAAAGTGCCCAGTGGAGCATGTGGAGCCTGGCCCCAGCCAGGCTGGAACATCTCCCCGAATTCTCCAGGGCGTACAAAGTACAGCTGCACTCTGCAGATAATAAATGGAGAGCTCTGGGAGGCCTGAGCAAGCAGAATTGCTCATTTTTAATTCACAGCCTTGGAAATCAGGGGGGTTTTGAGGTGAAATTGTGCCCAGAGTTCCTTTGTCCGGTGGTCCCAGGGAGCCTTAGCGCTGCCCCTGGATTACAATGCAGGTTTGTCTGAGGTGCCTGCACGTAAAGAACGTCCAGAGTCACCTCTGACTTCACTGGAAGGTGCATAACCCCCTTTTTGGGGTTTTATTGCCAGGTAAGGGACTCTGCCCAGTCCTTCCTGACAGTCCACGTCCCTCTCTCCGTGTCCTACATCTGTGTGACGGCACCGAGGGGCTGGGCTTCCCTGGAGCACCGCACCGAGATGGAGTTCTCCTTCTTCTACGACACCGTTCTCTGGAGGACAGGTGAGCCTGAGGCACTCCAAGGGCTACGGAAGAAGTGCTTCCTTCATGTTTTCCCCTTAGTTCCTGCACTGCCCCCAGAGTCCTGAGGGAGCGGGGAACTCGGAATATTGCCTTCCTCTGTGCTTGCGGGGGGCTTAGGCAGCCGATGGCTGGCAGAGGGAGCGTGCAGCTGGCTCACTGGAGGGTGATCCCAACTGAACCCTGCCTTGTGGAGGTGTCCCAAACGCTTCTGGGGCTGGCAGAGCCCAGCAGAGGAGAGCGAAGGTGCTGTGTGGGCTCCCAGTGGCGCTGTCCTTGCAGGGATCCAGACGGACAGCGTGCTCTCGGCCCGCCTGCAGATAATCCCCATCTACATCCGCGAGGACGGACGGCTGGTCAGCGAGTTCAGGACGCAGGCCAAGTTCAGAGGTGAGGGCAGTGATCCTGGCAGGGACACAGAGCAGGGTCACACAGAGCTCTGCTCTGACGGCACAGGCAGCGGAACGAGTCCCTGTCCCTGCCGGGAGCCCCTCTGGCCCTGCGAGGTGGGGCCTCTCTGCGCTCTGCCTCCCGTCACCTCCTTGTCCTCCCCCAGCGCTGTTTGTCACGGAGCACCACAGCCTGCCAGATGTCAGGTCCTCTTGGAGAACTCCAGAGCACCTGGGAGGCATCGAATTTGACCTGCAGCTGCTGTGGAGTGCTCAGACTTTTGATTCTCCCTACCAGCTCTGGAGAGCAACCAGCTCCTACAACAGGTGAGGGCTGGGGGTGCAGTCCCCTCCAGCAGCTTCCCCCACAGCACCACGTTCTCCCTGGCACCCCTCCAGCAGCCACGCCAGCAATAGCACGGAATGCTCAGGAGCTTGGTTAGAGCTGGAGCACTGCTGTACTGAGAGAAAAATCAGCTCAGCCTCTTGGAAAGGAATTTTTCCAGCGGTGAAGCCTGTGGATAGACTGATCCCAGAGTCACACTTGTCCCTCGGGGACTGCCGGATGACATTGCTGGGGCAAGGGAGAGGTGCTGCCCTGGGTGAAGAGCTTTGAGCTCTGCTTGGTGGCTGCAGGGTCTCCTGTCTGTTCCCAGGAAGGATTACTCTGGAGAATACACCATGTTCCCGATCCCCTGCACGGTGCAGCCCACGCAGCCGTGGGCAGAGCCTGGAGCCAAGCCCCTGCCCTGCACGGCTCACGCTCCCGAGCGGTAAGAGGGCAGGAGGGCAGGCTCGGCCCCTTTGGGGTGCACACCTGTCCAGACCTCATCTCCCCTTTGTTTCCTTCCTTGTCCCAATTGCAGGTTTTTGATCCTGATCACCTTCCAGCAGACAAGCCGCCCAGTTCCAGTTGTTTACTCCCAGAACGCAAGAGTTTCAGATCTGTAACGACGAGAAGGTTTTTCTAATGGACCCCACCAAATCGGAAAGGTCTCTGGCAGAAATGGATTACAAGGGGGGCTTTTTCCAAGGGTAGGATTTACCTCTCCTCTTCTGCTTGTGCCCAGCGTTTCTGCTTTCACAGCTTCCATTCCCTGGAGAGGAAAGGGCAAAACCCACAGGTAGCTTTGCCTCTTCTACAGCAATCATTGACATCTTACAGCCCTGTGAAAGAGCAGCGTGCTCTGGCACCGCGTTTTGTCACTCCCACCCACCGAGCCCTTCCCAAACAACCCAAACCCTTCTGAACACGGACACTTGGCTCTAGCAGCGTTTTCCTGCTTGGGAAATTTCACCTGCCCCTCTTTGTCCCGACCTCCCCAGGGCAGATCCTGTACGGGCACGTGCTCTGGCACCCGGAACAAAACCTCAACGCTGCTTACAAGCTGCAGCTGGAGAAGGTCAACCTGTGCACAGGCAGGGATGGCTACGTGCCCTTCCTCGACCCCACGGGTACCGTCTACAACGAGGGGCCCCGGTACGGCTGCATCCAGCCCAACAAGTACCTGAAACACCGATTCCTCCTCCTGGTGAGTGCTCTGCTCCTGCTTCTTCCCGTTTGGGATTTGCTCTGGCAACCCGCAGGTGGTGGCTGCAAAGGGATAAGGGAGCCCGTGGGGGATGTTTTGTGCTGCTGCTGCTGCTGCTGCTGCTGCTGCTGCAAGCTGTGAACACCAGATCAGTTTTTCCCCACCCTTGGAGTGTGTTCCTGAATCGGTGCCCACGTGTAGGTGTGGAGATGGGGCATTCGGACTAGATCCCTGACACAGGTGTTTGGTGGGGCTCTGGCTTCCAGCCTCCCTTGGGAAAGCAGACAGCATCCCTCACGCCACTTCTCTGACTTTCCAGGACCAAAACCAGCCAGAAGTGAGGGATAAGTATTTCCCCGATGTGCCTTTTGACGCCCACTTTGCTTCCCAGCTGTCCGAGTTCCACTCGGTGAGCAGCATGCCCGGAGTTGATGGATTTACTCTCAAGGTGGACGCTCTCTACAAGGTATGTAGTACCCAGTGCTTTTGGTAGCCCAAAATGGACTTCTCTGTCCAGGACCTCCCAAACACTTGGTGAATTGTAGACTCTGGGCCTTCAGAATTCACCTCTGATACAAGAAATGAAGATTAGGATGTTAGTCCCGTAATTTCATTTTTTTTTTTCCCTGAGGCACTCATGAGAAGGCTCTTTAAAAACACATTATTCGTGTTCCTGAAGGAATTAATGCCATCGCAAAGGCAGGACACCTCACGGGGTGGTCCGTGCTCCCGAGGAGCTCCCCTTGAACACCCGAGGTGGAGCTGCCCCGGGGCGCCCCGAAGGCGGCGGGCGGCCGCTGCTGCACCGTCAGGAACCTTCATCCACCGAGGGACGCGGCGGCCTCTGCCAGGGCCAGGGCAGGAAAGTGAAGCAGGTGCACATGGAAGTCAAAGTCCACGGCAATTTGCATGACGGCACGGAAGTTTCATGGAGCACACGCATTGGGAAAAGCTTTTTATAAACTGTAAAATAAAGATAATCCAAAACTGAAAAGCCACCTGGGTATTTTTTTAGTCTGGTGAGGAGGGGCAGCTGTCAATTGCCCCTGCTCCCGTCTTAGCAGCTGCACGGCTGCCCTCCCTCCGTGCTGCTCCAGCTCTCCCAGGCTTAAGTGGGCAGGGTGGGGAAGCCAGCTCCTACCGCTGGCATGTGGGAGCTCTGAGCCAGCCGAGGAGCAGCCGGGTTCCTCTTCCTGTCCTCCGGAAGAGAGTAAAGCTAAAATCACCCGCTGTGATCGGGGTGTCCCTTCTTGCGCCGCCCCGCCGGTCCCCCTCATTCCCCTGGGGCGCGGCGGGCCGGAGCCCCACGGAGCTGCTGGGCCGGGGCAGGGAAGGACGGAGACGAGGGCGCCCAGCGCGGCTCGGGCCCCGCCGCGGCCTCGGGGCTGGCGGAGCGGGGGGGCCCGGGCCGGGAGCGCTCCGGGGCTGCGGGACCGGCCCTGCCCAGGCCGGGGCGCCGCGTCCGCACCGGGACCCGCAGCGCTCCCGCAGCCGGAACCGCCCTCCCGCGGCGATCCCGGTACCGATCCCGATCCACCCCACGGGGGAGAGGCGGCACCGCCCGGGACCCCAGGGCGGACACCGGCAGGACCCGAACCCCCCATCCCAGCTCCGGTTGCGGGCTCCGTCACCCGCTTTCGGTCAGCCCCGTCCCGGCATCGCGGCAGGAGGGGGAGTCGAGTCCCGGCGAGGGAGTGCCCCGTCCCCAGCCTTGTCTCAGCCCCAATCCGGCCATGCTCCGCCACCCCCGAGACCCGCCACCCGGGGCCGGCCGGGGGAGAGGCGGCACCGCTCCGCCGGCGGACACCGGCAGGACTCTGCCCCGCTGCAGACCCCGTCCCGAGCCGCGGCCCCGCCGCAGCGCACAGGGCTCGGAGCGGAGCCCGCCGGGAGCAGCCCCCGGGCCGGGGCTCGACCAGCGCCGAGCGAGAGTCGCGGGCCAGCGGCACGGGGGGCGGGGCCGCATGAGGAGCGGGGCCACGGGGAACAGCCCGACCGCACCTGGGAACTGCCGGGGGTCCCGGGCGGCGCCGCCTCTCCCCCATCGGGCGGATCGAGGCGGCACCGGGCCCGGGATCGGGATCGGGATCGGGTCCGGGATGGGTCTCGGGTCCGGGATCGGTCTCGGGATCGGTTCCGGGCCCGGGATGGCGGCGGCGGTTCCCGTTGCGGACTCGGCCCCCCCCCGCCCGGCCCCGGGACCGCGGCACGAAGGGGGCGAGGCCAGGGAGAGGGGGGCCCGGCACAGGTGTGAGGGGCGGGGGCACGGAGCGCGTGCGCAGCTCGGGACAGCAGAGCGCGTGCGCGGCGCGGGGCCGCCTCAGGTGTGCGGGACGGGGCCGACACAGGTGTGAGGGGCTCCAGAGCGGCTGCGCGGGGCGGGACCGAGGGCATTTAAACCCCGGAAGGGCGGCGGCCGCCATTTGCTCCAGTACCGGGTGGAGGCGGCTGCGGCCGCTCCGGTGAGGCGCTTCTCTCTCTTCTCCGCTTTTATCTCTCTTTTCTGCTTTTATCTCTCCTTTCTCTGCTTTTCTCTCCTGTTTCTCTCTCCCGTCTCCTTCTCTCCCCTCTCTGCTCTTGTCCCCCGTCTCCCCCTCACACCGCCCGCTCCCTCTCTCCCCTCACCTCCCCGCCCGCCCCCTTCTCCCCAACCTGAGCCCCGCCTCTGTTCCTCCTCTGTCTCTTCCTCCCGCTCCCTCCTCACCCGGCCCAACCTGGCTCTGCCCTCCGTTCTCCTTCTGTCACCGCTCCCTTCCCCTGCTCCTTCTTTCTCCCCTCCGCCGTCCCTGCCCCGGCCGCCCCGGCCTCTCCCTGTGTGCCGTACGCCCCTGTTTGTCCGTGTCCCCCTTCTCCTCTCCTTGGCGGCGCTGTCGCCCCTCTGTCTCTGCCGCCCCTTCCTTCTCTGTCCCTTGTCCCTTTCTGTCTTCCCCCGCAGCCGCGGGGCTCGGGGCGCCGGATAATAAAGCCCAGAGGGCCGGAGCCGGCGCCCCCGGCGGGAATCCCCTCACGGGGCCGGAGCCCGCGGTGCGGGTCCCCCCACGCACAACACCGCCCCACACTGCCGGGTGTCCCCACATCACACTGGGGGCTGAGGGGGGCCGGGGCTGGGAGGGGGGCTTAGGGTGGGCCCCCTCCTCCGGAGGGGTCCTGGGGTGGGTTAGCGAGGGTTGGGGGGCCGGGGGGGGGGGATTTGGGATGGGGGGGTTTGGGAAGGGCCCCCTCGTTAGGAGGGGGTCCCGGGTGGGGGGTGGGTTAGGGAGGGCCCCCTCCGGAGGAGGGGGTCCCGGGGAGGGGCGAAGCCCCCTCCGGAAGGGGGGGGCCCGGGGTGGGAGGGGCTGGGGGGGTCTGCCCCCCCTAAACCCCTCCCACTCTGGGCCCCCCCCTCCGGAGGGGGCCCCGCCCCTCCCCAGGACCCCTCCTCCGGACAGGGGCCCGCGGGGGTGGGGGGGCGGGGTGGGTGGGGGGGGCAGAAGGCGGGGTCACGTCACTCTGCACCGGAATCACACTTTTGTGTCAAACGACCGCACTCCCCCTCCTATTCCCCCCCCCCCCACCCACCCCGCCCCCCCCTCCCCCCGCGGGCCCCTGTCCGGAGGAGGGGTCCTGGGGAGGGGCGGGGCCCCCTCCGGAGGGGGGGGCCCAGAGTGGGAGGGGTTTAGGGGGGGCAGACCCCCCCAGCCCCTCCCACCCCGGGCCCCCCCCTCCGGAGGGGGCCCCGCCCCTCCCCGGGACCCCCTCCTCCGGAGGGGGCCCTCCCTAACCCACCCCCCACCCGGGACCCCCTCCTAACGAGGGGGCCCTTCCCAAACCCCCCCATCCCAAATCCCCCCCCCCCGGCCCCCCAACCCTCGCTAACCCACCCCAGGACCCCTCCGGAGGAGGGGGCCCACCCTAAGCCCCCCTCCCAGCCCCGGCCCCCCTCAGCCCCCAGTGTGATGTGGGGACACCCGGCAGTGTGGGGCGGTGTTGTGCGTGGGGGGACCCGCACCGCGGGCTCCGGCCCCGTGAGGGGATTCCCGCCGGGGGCGCCGGCTCCGGCCCTCTGGGCTTTATTATCCGGCGCCCCGAGCCCCGCGGCTGCGGGGGAAGACAGAAAGGGACAAGGGACAGAGAAGGAAGGGGCGGCAGAGACAGAGGGGCGACAGCGCCGCCAAGGAGAGGAGAAGGGGGACACGGACAAACAGGGGCGTACGGCACACAGGGAGAAGCCGGGGCGGCCGGGGCAGGGATGGCGGAGGGGAGAAAGAAGGAGCAGGGGAAGGGAGCGGTGACAGAAGGAGAACGGAGGGCAGAGCCAGGTTGGGCCGGGTGAGGAGGGAGCGGGAGGAAGAGACAGAGGAGGAACAGAGGCGGGGCTCAGGTTGGGGAGGAGGGGGCGGGCGGGGAGGTGAGGGGAGAGAGGGAGCGGGCGGTGTGAGGGGGAGACGGGGGACAAGAGCAGAGAGGGGAGAGAAGGAGACGGGAGAGAGAAACAGGAGAGAAAAGCAGAGAAAGGAGAGATAAAAGCAGAAAAGAGAGATAAAAGCGGAGAAGAGAGAGAAGCGCCTCACCGGAGCGGCCGCAGCCGCCTCCACCCGGTACTGGAGCAAATGGCGGCCGCCGCCCTTCCGGGGTTTAAATGCCCTCGGTCCCGCCCCGCGCAGCCGCTCTGGAGCCCCTCACACCTGTGCCGGTCCCGTCCCGCACACCTGAGGCGGCCCCGCGCCGCGCACGCGCTCTGCTGTCCCGAGCTGCGCACGCGCTCCGTGCCCCCGCCCCTCACACCTGTGCCGGGCCCCCCTCTCCCTGGCCTCGCCCCCTTCGTGCCGCGGTCCCGGGGCCGGGCGGGGGGGGGCCGAGTCCGCAACGGGAACCGCCGCCACCATCCCGGGCCCGGAACCGATCCCGAGACCGATCCCGGACCCGAGACCCATCCCGGACCCGAGACCCATCCCGGACCCGATCCCGATCCCGGGCCCGGTGCCGCCTCGATCCGCCCGATGGGGGAGAGGCGGCGCCGCCCGGGACCCCCGGCAGTTCCCAGGTGCGGTCGGGCTGTTCCCCGTGGCCCCGCTCCTCATGCGGCCCCGCCCCCCGTGCCGCTGGCCCGCGACTCTCGCTCGGCGCTGGTCGAGCCCCGGCCCGGGGGCTGCTCCCGGCGGGCTCCGCTCCGAGCCCTGCGCGCTGCGGCGGGGCCGCGGCTCGGGACGGGGTCTGCAGCGGGGCAGAGTCCTGCCGGTGTCCGCCGGCGGAGCGGTGCCGCCTCTCCCCCGGCCGGCCCCGGGTGGCGGATCTCGGGGGTGGCGGAGCATGGCCGGATTGGGGCTGAGACAAGGCTGGGGACGGGGCACTCCCTCGCCGGGACTCGACTCTCCCTCCTGCCGCGATGCCGGGACGGGGCTGACCGAAAGCGGGTGACGGAGCCCGCAACCGGAGCTGGGATGGGGGGTTCGGGTCCTGCCGGTGTCCGCCCTGGGGTCCCGGGCGGTGCCGCCTCTCCCCCGTGGGGTGGATCGGGATCGGTACCGGGATCGCCGCGGGAGGGCGGTTCCGGCTGCGGGAGCGCTGCGGGTCCCGGTGCGGACGCGGCGCCCCGGCCTGGGCAGGGCCGGTCCCGCAGCCCCGGAGCGCTCCCGGCCCGGCCCCCCCCGCT
The DNA here is from genome assembly GCF_030490865.1 of Poecile atricapillus. Lineage (NCBI taxonomy): Eukaryota > Metazoa > Chordata > Aves > Passeriformes > Paridae > Poecile > Poecile atricapillus. Next base: position 185,380 of record NC_081288.1, read on the forward strand.
CCGCCAGCCCCGAGGCCGCGGCGGGGCCCGAGCCGCGCTGGGCGCCCTCGTCTCCGTCCTTCCCTGCCCCGGCCCAGCAGCTCCGTGGGGCTCCGGCCCGCCGCGCCCCAGGGGAATGAGGGGGACCGGCGGGGCGGCGCAAGAAGGGACACCCCGATCACAGCGGGTGATTTTAGCTTTACTCTCTTCCGGAGGACAGGAAGAGGAACCCGGCTGCTCCTCGGCTGGCTCAGAGCTCCCACATGCCAGCGGTGGGAGCTGGCTTCCCCACCCTGCCCACTTAAGCCTGGGAGAGCTGGAGCAGCACGGAGGGAGGGCAGCGGTGCAGCCGCTAAGACGGGAGCAGGGGGAATTGACAGCTGCCCCTCCTCACCAGACTAAAAAAATACCCAGGTGGCTTTTCAGTTTTGGATTATCTTTATTTTACAGTTTATAAAAAGCTTTTCCCAATGCGTGTGCTCCATGAAACTTCCGTGCCGTCGTGCAAATTGCCGTGGACTTTGACTTCCATGTGCACCTGCTTCACTTTCCTGCCCTGGCCCTGGCAGAGGCCGCCGCGTCCCTCGGTGGATGAAGGTTCCTGACGGTGCAGCAGCGGCCGCCCGCCGCCTTCGGGGCGCCCCGGGGCAGCTCCACCTCGGGTGTTCAAGGGGAGCTCCTCGGGAGCACGGACCACCCCGTGAGGTGTCCTGCCTTTGCGATGGCATTAATTCCTTCAGGAACACGAATAATGTGTTTTTAAAGAGCTTTCTCATGAGTGCCTCAGGGAAAAAAAAAAAATGAAATTACGGGACTAACATCCTAATCTTCATTTCTTGTATCAGAGGTGAATTCTGAAGGCCCAGAGTCTACAATTCACCAAGTGTTTGGGAGGTCCTGGACAGAGAAGTCCATTTTGGGCTACCAAAAGCACTGGGTACTACATACCTTTGTGGGTTTTCCAAGCAAGGCAAACACCCTAGTCCAGGAGCTAGCCCCGTGGCCTCTCTCCCGGGCCACCCTGGCCAATCTACCCACAAGACATCAATATGATGGATGGCGAAGCAATGGCGTTTATTGCAGGGGAATTTGACAATTTATAACCTAGGGTCACTGTGTTACTCCCATCTACATACGTCACACCTAAGTGCTATTGGCTAATTGCAGGTTTTGCTATCCTAACAGAGAGGGGGTCTAGCAGCTTCTCGTTACATCCCGAATTCTTCCGCAGCGCAATGCCCTAGACTACAACATATTCCCCTCTCTCTATGAATAATTAATTTGCTAAAATATAAGGTATATTAGTCTTAAAAATTCTAATGTTATTTTTTATACGTATTTCTAAACACTTTGTCTAACTTATCTATATTATAAAGTTTTAAAAATGGATAATATAAAATTGAATAAAATATAAAATACTTAACTAAAAGGCTAAAAGCTTATAAAATGGATACTACAGTTTTCATTAGTAAATATGAGGCACAAGCGGTGACTAAGTATATTTTTAAAGCATCTGTTGCCTTTCTATAAACAAAATGTTAACTTTTTCTAGTCAGCTTTTAACAAAGGATACAAGCTTATTTAAAACACAGGGTCCAAAGATTAGCAGGAATAAAATCATCACAACTGGTCCAATCAGGGTAGACACCAGGGTGGTTAGCCACGGAGATTGGTTGAACCAGGACTGGAACCAGTTTTGCTGGGCTTCTCTCTCTGCTCTCCGTTGAGACAGCCTGTCTCGTAGCTCTGCCATGGTGTCTCTCACTACTCCGGTGTGGTCAGCGTAGAAGCAGCATTCTTTGTTCAGGGCAATGCAGAGGCCTCCTTGCTGCATGAATAGAAGGTCGAGACCTCGCCTGTTCTGCAAAACAACTTCAGAGCTTCAGAGAGGGAGGAGACTGACTTTTCTAAAAAGGATATGGATTTCTCAATTCTCTGTAGATCTTCATCTACAGTCATCTGTAGCTGAGAGAGACTCTGACTCTGGGTTATCGGAGCGGAGACACCCGTGGCTGCTCCAGTTGCTCCCAAGCCGAGCAGCATTGCTATTGACAGTCCTGTCAACAGCTCTCTTTTCTGAAGGCGGCCTGCTCGCTCAAGGTACTGGTCCACTTCTTCTTTGGAGTGGTATAGGACCCTGGGGATGAGAACAGCTAATACACAAAAGTCAGCAGAGGAGTTAAAGCTTTGGGTGTAAATGCAAGGGCTTGACTATTAGATCATGGGTTTTCAGCTTGTACCACAAAACTGGGGCTCACTGCTTCAGGTGTTATAACTATAAACAGCACAATTACTATAAGCAGTTTACCATGTAAATGACACCATGCTTACAAACTCACAGTTAAAACTTTTAACGTTAAATGAACCTTTAAAGATGCTTACACTACCTCTTAAAGGAAAATACTTATATTTTATACTAACATAACAATTACTACACAGACTAAACACTTTACCTTAAACTATTATCTAACTACTTCTAACACACGTGTTCTGGTATATATGTAGTCTAAGCGTGAAAGCAATTTGTTAAAAGGATAAACACACAATTACAATTTACTTTATATATAGTTAGATGGAGTCTCTACACTTCCCAAATCTTCTACAGAATTTCTCCAACACGATTCAGTCCTGGAATGTTCACTGCTCCTGTGATGTCAGCTGGCAGCTGATCGGTGACTGAGGGCTTCGATGTTCAAGTTGTTCCTCAAACCCTTCTAAATCTTAAAACAAAGGACAAGTGAAAAATTAATAGAAACACCACATCATAATAACAACATAAAATTTCTGTTGGCAACTGTCTGTGTATTGTTCAGACACAACTGTGTCCTGACAGCTCCACTTCTGATCCAAGTCTGGAGTACCAAGGCTGTGTGGTGACTTCTCTGTTCACTGGATCTCGTGTGTTCAGAGGCACACAGTCTGGTCAAATGGACAGGTGACTTTTCTGAACCTGCCAACAAAACACAGGCACTTCTCTCTTAAAGTTAATGAATTACACTAATCAAATTGCTTCTAGGGTATCAATTTCCCCCGTTTTCTTAAAAAAATAAAAATGAAATGTATTTCTGTTCAACATTAACACAAAACCTTATACACAATCAGTAAAAACCTATAACAGTTAAAAATCAATCAATATAAAAATACTGTTAATTATTAAAACACTGCACCAGCATCTCATATTTAACAAACAGAAACAAAAAATCAGTGAAGGATTGGATCATCACCTCTGGAAAATGATTCTCCAAGCCCACTTCAAAATTGATCCAGCTGTTATATTAATAGGGTCAAATTGCAAAGTCAAAAAGTGACTCAAATATTGATTTGGGACAGAAAACATCTGGATCTGTTAGCAAACATTCTGTCCAGGTAAAGTTAAGACTTGGCCAGGGCCTTAGACTTTAAACTGGAAAGATGCCTCTTAACTCATTTTTAAAACAAGGTTTTCAATAGCAACAGCTATGAGATGCTTACAGCACAGCAAACTGTTAAAATGCATTTGTACAAAGCAAATGATCAGAAGTCTCAGGTACCAGACTAATTAAATCATTCAGCAGTTGGTTTAATTTGAAGCTTCTTTTATGGCAGCTAATCCTTAGCAATGGTATATCTTTTTAAAATTCTGGAAACACTGAAAAATAATAAAGTTATAGCAAACAAAACTGCAAAAATTGCAACAACTAAATAGAACTCCCAATGAAGTCTAGGGTGTCACAGTCTGCATTCATTTCTGTCCACAAGCAGGTGTTCATCAGTGGTTTATCACAGTTGCTTCAGTTGTAGCTGTCTTCATATTTCTAGGAAAATAACTATACTTTGCAATTTAAACAAGTGTTTCTAATAAAACATAAAACAATTCAAATTAAACAACATTTAAACTTAACAATAATTATTTATAACAAAAGGAAATAACAAACTTAACCTTAAAAGAATATCCGAGTTAGAAAACTCAACCCAAAAACATTCAAGCCCAAACATTACAAAACTTGACTATCCTCAATTCTACCAACACCCAATCTATGCCAAATAAAAACACAACTCAATCTTATTCTGTTACTACAAAAAGCAACTAAAAGCCTGATATATACTCCTTAAACACAATATAACAATAACATGGATTCACTATAAAAATTATAAAAATAAAACAAATACATCACAATTCTATGTTATCTAGCTTTGAGAATAACCCACAATAACTGCAAATATTACTAAAAATACTCATTCACAACAAGAATTTGCCTAATACATGTTCAAATTAGTTAAAATTCTAAAGTGCAGCTTCTCTAAAAAAAAGCCACAACACAGGATTGGGCAAGTTGTCATTTAGCTTTTGTAGCACTTTTCAGGAACATCAAGTCTAATTTTTAAATTAAAATCTAAAATCCAAATTGATATATATGCTGTTATATGTGTTTTATTTACCAAAAAAAATTCACATTAAAATTTCCTTATTAAAATTGTCAAAAACTCAGCAAATGGGTAATATATAATTAACATAACTTTAAAATTACTGAAACAAAGCAAGAATCTTTTAAGTTTCTTGGGATACAAAAATACAACATTTAAACTTTTTAATCTATTTTTAAAGGCACTTCAATAAAAACTTATTTTTAAATCTCAATTTTAATTACAACAATTTGCTAATTTATAAATAATACAATTTATAAAGCTTCTAATTTTTAAATTGTCTAATTAAAACTCTCTCTTTTTTATCCCTCTCAAAAATGTCCAGCTTTTTGTTGTTTTTCTTTTGCTTTGTTGCTTTGGTTTCTGTGTGTTTTCTCAACTCGTCCACGCCGAGCTACTTTTTAAATCTGAGAAAAACTCTGAAAACTCCAATTGCATAAACTCATAATTACTTTAAACACAAAATTAACTCCAAAAGGGTACATAAACACCTTTTAAAAACTCAAGAAATCATGACTTTGTAGCAAACTCGCTATTATCCCAGCGCTTCTTCCCGGGGGGCGGGGTTGAACCGCTCGTGTCTCGGTTACAGTTGGAACTCAACTGCTCAGCTGCTTCCTGCTTGCTGTGCCTTTTCCTTGGGCTGTTCCCTCCCCCCTGGCTCCACTCCGCCTCCATCCCACCTTTCCCTTCGCCCCTCACTCCAGGCTCTAACCCGCCCTTTGCCACCCCTCCTTTCCACTGCCTCTGCATTCCAAGAATTCTGCACGCATCCTCTGCTTTCTTCTCTACATTTCTTATCTCTCTCAACTCCCCAACTGTGCCCATCTTCCAAGGCCAGCTTTTGTTCTTTGTTAAAGACATACTTTTCCCGCTCTGTAACATTTTTCTCAGCGCCATCTTTAAGTCCAAGGGGGGATGTATCTCCCCTTACTTTCTTTGCTACATTTCTGGCTTCTTCTGTTAAATTTTCCCAAAAATCTCTTGTTTTCTGTTGCGCTTCTGAGAGCAGCTCAGGGTTTGGGGTTTTAGGGGGCATATCGTCCTCCTGTGTCCCCTTCTGCTCAGCTGAGCTACTCTCATCTGGGGATTCTAAAGTTTGTGTTGTAGCACTCACCCCTAGTTTTGGGGTGACCAACAGACAGCTTTTTGCTGCTGTCCAGGCTTCCTGCTTTTGTCTAGCTTTTTTCAAGGCCTTAACGACCTTCCCCCACAACTTAAAATGTTTCAGATTAACAGAATCTACCGTTTCATTAGCCAGAGCTCTGGTACATTTCTCCCACACCTCAGGGTGAAGAATGTCCACTGGCTGTTCTATAATACCGATTTGTAAAAGCTGTGTAACAGCAAGCATAAAATCCTTAGATTTACAGTCTACACCCCACTGTTTATATAGTTCAGATACGACCTTTATCCTTGGGTCCATCGTCGTTCAAGATGCAGGGATGTCTCCCTCGTCCAGGAAAGGTCCAGCCTGTCCTGACCGCTGCTCCTGTTTTTTCAGGGATTCCTCGCTTTCTGGATTTTTTCCCACTTTTCCTCCCGGGTTTCGGGCACCAATTGTGGGTTTTCCAAGCAAGGCAAACACCCTAGTCCAGGAGCCAGCCCCGTGGCCTCTCTCCCGGGCCACCCTGGCCAATCTACCCACAAGACATCAATATGATGGATGGCGAAGCAATGGCGTTTATTGCAGGGGAATTTGACAATTTATAACCTAGGGTCACTGTGTTACTCCCACCTACGTACGTCACACCTGGGTGCTACTGGCTAATTGCAGGAGGTTTTACTATCCTAACAGAGAGGGGGTCCAGTAGCTTCTCGTTACATCCCGAATTCTTCCGCAGCGCAATGTCCTAGACTACAACATACCTTGTAGAGAGCATCCACCTTGAGAGTAAATCCATCAACTCCGGGCATGCTGCTCACCGAGTGGAACTCGGACAGCTGGGAAGCAAAGTGGGCGTCAAAAGGCACATCGGGGAAATACTTATCCCTCACTTCTGGCTGGTTTTGGTCCTGGAAAGTCAGAGAAGTGGCGTGAGGGATGCTGTCTGCTTTCCCAAGGGAGGCTGGAAGCCAGAGCCCCACCAAACACCTGTGTCAGGGATCTAGTCCGAATGCCCCATCTCCACACCTACACGTGGGCACCGATTCAGGAACACACTCCAAGGGTGGGGAAAAACTGATCTGGTGTTCACAGCTTGCAGCAGCAGCAGCAGCAGCAGCAGCAGCAGCACAAAACATCCCCCACGGGCTCCCTTATCCCTTTGCAGCCACCACCTGCGGGTTGCCAGAGCAAATCCCAAACGGGAAGAAGCAGGAGCAGAGCACTCACCAGGAGGAGGAATCGGTGTTTCAGGTACTTGTTGGGCTGGATGCAGCCGTACCGGGGCCCCTCGTTGTAGACGGTACCCGTGGGGTCGAGGAAGGGCACGTAGCCATCCCTGCCTGTGCACAGGTTGACCTTCTCCAGCTGCAGCTTGTAAGCAGCGTTGAGGTTTTGTTCCGGGTGCCAGAGCACGTGCCCGTACAGGATCTGCCCTGGGGAGGTCGGGACAAAGAGGGGCAGGTGAAATTTCCCAAGCAGGAAAACGCTGCTAGAGCCAAGTGTCCGTGTTCAGAAGGGTTTGGGTTGTTTGGGAAGGGCTCGGTGGGTGGGAGTGACAAAACGCGGTGCCAGAGCACGCTGCTCTTTCACAGGGCTGTAAGATGTCAATGATTGCTGTAGAAGAGGCAAAGCTACCTGTGGGTTTTGCCCTTTCCTCTCCAGGGAATGGAAGCTGTGAAAGCAGAAACGCTGGGCACAAGCAGAAGAGGAGAGGTAAATCCTACCCTTGGAAAAAGCCCCCCTTGTAATCCATTTCTGCCAGAGACCTTTCCGATTTGGTGGGGTCCATTAGAAAAACCTTCTCGTCGTTACAGATCTGAAACTCTTGCGTTCTGGGAGTAAACAACTGGAACTGGGCGGCTTGTCTGCTGGAAGGTGATCAGGATCAAAAACCTGCAATTGGGACAAGGAAGGAAACAAAGGGGAGATGAGGTCTGGACAGGTGTGCACCCCAAAGGGGCCGAGCCTGCCCTCCTGCCCTCTTACCGCTCGGGAGCGTGAGCCGTGCAGGGCAGGGGCTTGGCTCCAGGCTCTGCCCACGGCTGCGTGGGCTGCACCGTGCAGGGGATCGGGAACATGGTGTATTCTCCAGAGTAATCCTTCCTGGGAACAGACAGGAGACCCTGCAGCCACCAAGCAGAGCTCAAAGCTCTTCACCCAGGGCAGCACCTCTCCCTTGCCCCAGCAATGTCATCCGGCAGTCCCCGAGGGACAAGTGTGACTCTGGGATCAGTCTATCCACAGGCTTCACCGCTGGAAAAATTCCTTTCCAAGAGGCTGAGCTGATTTTTCTCTCAGTACAGCAGTGCTCCAGCTCTAACCAAGCTCCTGAGCATTCCGTGCTATTGCTGGCGTGGCTGCTGGAGGGGTGCCAGGGAGAACGTGGTGCTGTGGGGGAAGCTGCTGGAGGGGACTGCACCCCCAGCCCTCACCTGTTGTAGGAGCTGGTTGCTCTCCAGAGCTGGTAGGGAGAATCAAAAGTCTGAGCACTCCACAGCAGCTGCAGGTCAAATTCGATGCCTCCCAGGTGCTCTGGAGTTCTCCAAGAGGACCTGACATCTGGCAGGCTGTGGTGCTCCGTGACAAACAGCGCTGGGGGAGGACAAGGAGGTGACGGGAGGCAGAGCGCAGAGAGGCCCCACCTCGCAGGGCCAGAGGGGCTCCCGGCAGGGACAGGGACTCGTTCCGCTGCCTGTGCCGTCAGAGCAGAGCTCTGTGTGACCCTGCTCTGTGTCCCTGCCAGGATCACTGCCCTCACCTCTGAACTTGGCCTGCGTCCTGAACTCGCTGACCAGCCGTCCGTCCTCGCGGATGTAGATGGGGATTATCTGCAGGCGGGCCGAGAGCACGCTGTCCGTCTGGATCCCTGCAAGGACAGCGCCACTGGGAGCCCACACAGCACCTTCGCTCTCCTCTGCTGGGCTCTGCCAGCCCCAGAAGCGTTTGGGACACCTCCACAAGGCAGGGTTCAGTTGGGATCACCCTCCAGTGAGCCAGCTGCACGCTCCCTCTGCCAGCCATCGGCTGCCTAAGCCCCCCGCAAGCACAGAGGAAGGCAATATTCCGAGTTCCCCGCTCCCTCAGGACTCTGGGGGCAGTGCAGGAACTAAGGGGAAAACATGAAGGAAGCACTTCTTCCGTAGCCCTTGGAGTGCCTCAGGCTCACCTGTCCTCCAGAGAACGGTGTCGTAGAAGAAGGAGAACTCCATCTCGGTGCGGTGCTCCAGGGAAGCCCAGCCCCTCGGTGCCGTCACACAGATGTAGGACACGGAGAGAGGGACGTGGACTGTCAGGAAGGACTGGGCAGAGTCCCTTACCTGGCAATAAAACCCCAAAAAGGGGGTTATGCACCTTCCAGTGAAGTCAGAGGTGACTCTGGACGTTCTTTACGTGCAGGCACCTCAGACAAACCTGCATTGTAATCCAGGGGCAGCGCTAAGGCTCCCTGGGACCACCGGACAAAGGAACTCTGGGCACAATTTCACCTCAAAACCCCCCTGATTTCCAAGGCTGTGAATTAAAAATGAGCAATTCTGCTTGCTCAGGCCTCCCAGAGCTCTCCATTTATTATCTGCAGAGTGCAGCTGTACTTTGTACGCCCTGGAGAATTCGGGGAGATGTTCCAGCCTGGCTGGGGCCAGGCTCCACATGCTCCACTGGGCACTTTCTCCGGCCAAGCGGCTCCTCTGGGTTTGTGCAAACAATTGGAGCTATAAAAGGAAACTTCATGAACAAGTTCCAGGCTGGCAGGAATTAAGAGAGATGATGCTGGTCCAAGCAATGTGGGCTGGGAATTTAATGGAAGAGCTTGGGGGAGACGGAGTGGTCTGCAGATGGATAATGCAGCCAGGAGAGGACAGTGAGATACCCCAAACAGGGAAAGCCATTCGTTTCTAGAGGAACATTTTTGGCTTTTGGTCTCTTAATTACGGAATGAGCTAAAATATCCCATGTTGTGGAGCATGGACTGAGCTGCCTCTGCTCTGTCCTCTGCTCATTTCTATTGGCCGAGAACACAGCCAAAATTATAAAAGAGAGCCCAGCTGAGAACGTTTTGTATTTCCAGTATGGCCCTACATTAAAAAAACCCGGTATTTTCCTGGCACTCTGAAGATTTAGAGAATAAAATAAATGGAAAACGAATGAAATGGAAAATAAATGAAATAAATGCACACAGCGCTGTTTTCTTCCAGGTTAGAGGGGGGGAAAAGCCACGCTCCACCTGTGCAGGGCAGAGCAGCAGCTCCACGCAACGCAGAGCTGTGCCTGAGAACTGAGAGAGATCTGGGATACCTGGAGAGCTCTGGATGGGCCTCTCACCTGGAAGTCAGCGGTGACAGAGCCCCCACAGACATCAATTAACTCGGTCATGTCGTAATAAGCGTCGAAGGTCCAGATGCAGCTCTTGAGGCTGAGGTGCTGGTACAGCTGGATGCTCTTGGGCTCCCTCACCGCGGGCTCCAGCTGCTAGGGGCGGTCGTAGCCCGGGCCCAGCACGAAGCTGTCCTGGGTCACCTCGTCCAGGAACCCTGCCTCTGAGAGAGAGAAGTCAGGACACTGATCCCTCCCCATTTGAAACAGCCCCAGGCCAAGAATGGGGGCCTTGCTTCACTCTTGAATCAACGGGAGCTCCTCTCCCTTCATTATCCTGGAGGTCAAACTGGACATACTCAGGTCTTCACAGGGGAAAATCTAACAGGAATGGCATCCTAAAAAACCAAACCTAGGGACCTGCTGATTCAAGGCTGAAGTGAACCTTTAAGAAATGAGGAACAGGTTGAGTATGGAATTATCAGAGCGCAGCACAACTTTCTGCCTGTTGGGGAGGGTGAAACAGGGAAACCTTATGAATGTGATGGTTTGGCAGAAGATTCTGAAAAAAGAAGGCTAGAATCGAAGTAGAAACGAAAGCCTGCTTTGAGTCATAAGATACAGAGTACTGGTTACTATATGACCAAAGAACAATAGCCTAGCCAGCTAAAGGAGAATCCTGCTGATAAAACAATGTCCTTCTGCTGACAGAAAGCCCAAAGGTCAAGAAGCAAGGGAAGAACTCGTAAAGCTTGTAGAACCTCAAATGCAACACTGTATGTAAAATCTTTAGTGGGTGTATCTCGTAGTGATTGGTTACTGGGAATTAGAATATTCACTATAGAAAAAGATAGATTGGATTGTAACAAGAACTTTGCTCTCTTAGCTTTTCTATCTTAAACCTCTCTTAACCTCTCTCTTAGCTTTTCTCTCTTACCTCTTAACCTCTCTCGTACCTCTCGGCTCTTCTCTCGTACCCCTTTACTCCTCTCTCAGCTCCCCTCTCCCCCTCTCCTACCTCTTCCACTCTTTCCCTCTCTTACTCTTTCCTTCTTGGGTTTTCCCCTCTTACCCCTCTCTTGTCTCCCCCCTCTTATCCCTCCCTGGTTTCCCCCGCTCTCCCTCTGTTGCTCTTACTCCCTCCTTCCCCTTTTCCATCCTCTCCTCTCCTGCTCTCCCCGTTCTCTCCCTCCTCCCCCGGACCACGCGGACGCCGAGGCTGGTGGCGGACACAGCTCTCCCCTCTCTTTACCCATATAATAAACTGCACATACCTGAACAGCTTGACCCTGGAGAATTCTCCCACCGCGAGCGAGCGTTTTACACAGCAATATCTAAGCAATGATTTCTAAACATTTATCCAAGCTTGAACAGCTTATTCCTAATTATCACCACCTTTATAACCAGCACTCGACTGCCCCTGCAATACACAGGCACAGGGAGGACACTGCAGTTATTGACACAACAGAACAAGTAACACACCAAATGAAACACCCAGCGCTACACCTCACTTCTGGAAACAAAACCTGGGCGCACACTTTAGTGTGCAAAACCCCTGTAAGAATAAAACCTGCTTTAAATATCTTAGGCATCGAGCCACACACACGCCTATGAAATTCAGCGCAGCAGTGACAAAAAAGGGAATTATTTCCTTAACCTGCGAATAATCACCTCTAAGATTCTGTGATGCAGTTGCCACTGCACACAGCCACAAGCGGCCTTTTTATTAACAGGCAAAAGAACAAAGGCAATCCCAATTTCTCCCTTCTTGTCTGCAAAGAAACAGAGAAGGGAGAGATGCTTCTCAGAGGAGCATGGTAAAAAGACACGTGGTGTAGAATATGGAACAGCTGATGGTTCAGCATCTCTTCCACTGCAAGATCTAGGGGATATCTGATGATACCCTGGAGGCAGGAGTAGGAATATAAAGGAGCTCAAGGCTATCTGCTCTTAGGTTTTAGCACTGTGACCTTTACCTTAACTTACATTTAAGTGTTTCTTACAGTGTAAATCCCTTTTGTTTTGATTTTAACAGAGTACAAGAATTCAGGGAAGTAACAGTGGCATACAGCCTTTAATTTCCCCTGGTCTTCTCACCCAGCAATGAGGTCTCACAACAACAATACAACAATAAATAGTTATAGAAGGTAACTCACTGTGCTGAAGAGTTCTTCAGAAGGATGGGAGCCACAATTGAGGCAGATCCTTGGACAGACAAGCCAGAGGTGTTTAGGCCTTGTGCTTCCTTGTTACCCCAGAACCAGCCCCTAAAAGGGAACACAAAGTTCACACGCTTGTATTTGAAATGAACACCATATAAAGAACAAAACATCCTAAAAAAGCTACATATCATACAAATAATCCAGCTAGCTTCTTTATGCTGCTTTTCTGTGGAGCAACAACTTTACAGAAGTAGATCTTGCTCTATCAATACAATGTTTTATTATTGATGGGCTTGTTAAAATCAGAGTGAACTCCAAGCACCCAGATATTCACAGCAGGCAAACATCTCTCTGAATACAACTGAAAAGGCCAGAAGGGCTGCTCCATGTTACCTGTAATAGCCATGTTTGTCTCTGGAGTACATCAGGTGATCAATGCATGGCCTTTCATCTATTTTTTTTTCCCCCTGTGTTCCTCCTTTCCATCCTTCTGCGTAGCCTTGTAGCAGATAAATCTGTTCAATAAAGGGCCCACCTGACTCTGAGCAGAAGGCAAAGCAGAGGATTTGTCAGCATGAAAACCCACACTGCAAAGATGAACGGGCATCAGTGGCAGTTAAAAATCTGCTAGAAATGCTAATATACTAATATACACTACCCTCTTCCCTGATTTCCATATAAAAAAGGAAAGGAAGTTGTGTGTGAGCCAGAAAAGCTAAAAGGCTCGGGCAATGTGCTCACCTGCCATCCCACACAGCTGGGTGTGACTTAATGCACCAAACACCAGGGAATCGTTGCCAGCTGGGCGATGGACACCACGAAGCACACAGGTTTTCAGTGCTGTCAGCAGCTGCAACGGGAGGATTGCCTCTGAGAAACTTACCAAAACAATGAAAATAATAAAAAAGAAAAAATTAACATCTATTTCCACAACACGTGTTTAAATTTATATACTATATTCATTTATATATAACACTCAATATATAAAGTATCAAAATATATTATTTTAACATGTATACATATATTATTATATATTAAATATATTATATACATTTTAATTATATATATACTTATTATATATATAATACATCTATTAAATAAATATAATGTATATATATAGATTAAACATAAACCTGTTTGTATATATTTGCATTACTTCTATTTCTTTACTTTTCTGGTTGCACATATCTCTATATCTTGATATATTTAATATACATTTCTATGTTTTTATTTTTGTAGTATTTATTTAAAAGCCCCGAAGCAAACCTAATAAAAACCAAACAGTCCCTTTATCTTAAACGGTATTTAAAAATCTTTTAATATATATTTTTTATCAGATTTATATACCTTGTTGATATACATAACACATAACATATCCTAAAATATATCATATTACCATCTATACGTACAGAAGTCATATTATAGATTATAAATCAATATATATGCATATATTTCTATTACTTATTTTTACTTATTTTTATGCCTACATATATATATATATATATATATTTCTCTATACCTTTACATATTCATTCTTGAAATATTTTATTTATTTTTTTCTTATTTATTTAAAAACCCTGCCTCTAACTAAATAAAAACCAAGCAGCCCGTTTATCTTCAATATTTTTTAATATCTATTTTGATCATCATTATACTTCCAGGTATATACTCGGTGGATAAAGTCCCCCCGACCCGCCCGCACCTCTCACCGTTCCGGCACACAGAGCATCCCCTCCTCGGGCCGCTCTGGACCCAGCGCCGGGGAGCGACCGTTGGGAGCCGAAGCCATCGGGGGGTTCCTCCATTTCCCCGGGCCGGGGGGAGAGCACGGAGCGAGAGGAGCGGCGGGAAGGTACGGGTCGCCGCGAGGGCCAACCCCAAAAACGCGGCCGCGGCAAGGACCCCGTCAGAGAGAGGCGTCCTCACCGCTGCCTGTCGGCGCCCGGCTGGCTCGCGTCCGGCCCCGGCGCCGCTGAGCGTACAGCCCGTGTCGGCACGGCCGGAAAAGCCGCGGAAAATTGCGCCGGAGCGGCGTCGGCGTCGGGGTGTTTGTCAGGCAGTCGAGTAAAACACCCACCGCCCGGGGTCCTTGCATTTTCCCGCCTTTTCGGCCGCCATGCTTGGGAGGTCAAAGCCAGCCGCGACTCGGCAGCCATCTTGTGAGGGGCGTGACGTCACTTCCGCCCTTCCTCGCCGCCATCTTTGTTGTGGCTGAAGCCACTTCCGGCCGAGCGGCCATCTTTGTTGTGGCACGATCGAGGCCCCCGCTGCTCTCAGCGCGTCTGTCTAGCTTACTTGCCTGAACGAAAAACCCGACGAAGCCGGCCGACTCCGAGCACTCCGCCCGATTTTCCGCCACCTTTCCCGGGGCGAGGACGGTGGCGGCGAGGCTCAGCGGCTCCGGAGCTGGGCGGCGGCTGCGCCTGCGGCGGCAGGCATTGGAGTCGACGCCTCTGCCGGGGTCCTACCGGCCGGCCGCAAACTTCAGTGTGGCAATCAGCCCGACCCGGCTCCTGCGGGGGGGGGTCCCGGCTCGACACGGCACGCCTCGGTTCGGTTCGGCTCCGCTCGGCTCGGCTCGGTTCGGCTCGGCTCGGCTCGGCTCGGCTCGGCTCGGCTCGGCTCCGCTCGGCTCGGCTCGGCTCGGCTCGGCTCGGCTCGGTTCGGCTCCGCTCGGCTCGGCTCGGCTCGGCTCGGCTCCGCTCGGTTCGGCTCGGCTCGGTTCGGCTCCGCTCGGCTCGGCCCCGCCCGCGCCGGGGCACAGCTGCAGTACCGCTCTGTGGCCACAAGGTGGCAGCACTGCCGCAGAGCTCAGCCCGGGGCTGGGCGGGGGTCGCCCCCGCACGTGCAAAGAAGCCCGGCAAGAAAGAACGTGTGCAAGCCCCTTCCAAAAACCCTTCTCCAAGGAACGCCCCAAAAAACCCCCCATCGGAACTTAGCAAGCCCTGCCTCTAACCAAATAAAAAGCAAAAAGGCCCTTCATTTAAATATTTTTAATATCTATTTCTGTCATATTGAACTTCTTTATTTATACAAATAGATATAATACATAACAGATATTAAAATATATTCTATTAGCATAATAGATAATAGATATTAAAATTTATTATATAAACATCTATCCATATAGTTTTCATACTGAATATTAATCTACTTGTCTAGATTAAATTACTTGTATTTATTTCTTTTTTATGGCTATATATATTAATATATATATATGTACCACCCTATATTCATTTTTGGAGTATAGATGTGTATACTTTCCTTTCTATATTATTTATTCAAAAGCCCTGCTTGTAACAAAATAAAAAAAAAAAGACCCTTGATTTAAATAGTTTTAATATCTATTTCTATCATATTGATCTTCTATATTTATACACATAGATATAATACATAACAGATATTAAAACATATTATATTAGCATCTATCCATATAGTTTGCATACTAAATATTAATATACTTGTCTAGATTTGGATTACATGTATTTATTTCTTTTTTATGGCTATATTTATATATGTATATGTATATATATACATATATATATCTCCCTCTATTTATTTCTTTAGTATAGATGTGTATATTTCCATTTCTATATTATTCATTTAAATGCCATGCCTTTAACCAAACAAAAACAAAAAGTCCCTCATTTAAATATTTTTAATATCTATTACTATAATATTGATCTTTTATATTTCTACACACAGATGTAATGCATAACAGATATAAAATATATTACCATTTATCCATATAGTTTTCATACTGAATATTAATCTACTTGTCTAGATATTGATTACATGTATTTATTTCTTTTTTATGGCTATATATATTAATATATATACATATATATATATCTCCCTCTATTTATTTCTTTAGTATAGATGAGTATATTTTCATTTCTATATTATTCATTTAAATGCCATGCCTCTAGCCAAATAATAAACAAAAAGTCCCTTGATTTAAATATTTTTAAAATCCATTTCTATCATACTGATTTCTTTATTTATACATATAGATACAATGCATAACATGTATTAAATACATTACCATCTATCCGTATATTTTTCATATTGAATATTAACCTGCTTTTCTAGATTTAGATAACTTGTATTTATTTCTTTCTTATGGCTATGTATATATCTATATCTATCTATCTATCTATCTATCTATCTATCTATCTATCTATCTATCTATCTCCCTATATACATTTCTTTATTATAGATGTGCATATTTTCATTTCTATATTATTCATTTAAATGCCATGCCTTTAACGAAATAAAAACAAAAAGTCCCACATTTAAATATTTTTAATATCTATTACTGTAATATTGATCTTCTATATTTATACACACAGATGTAATGCATAACAGATATAAAATATATTACCATTTATCCATACAGTTTTCATACTGAATATTAATCTACTTGTCTAGATATGGATTTCTTGTATTTATTTCTATTTTATGGCTATCTATCTATCTATCTATCTATCTATCTATCTATCTATCTATCTATCTCCCTATATACATTTCTTTATTATAGATGTGTATATTTTCATTTCTATATTATTCATTTAAATGCCATGCCTCTAGCCAAATAATAAACAAAAAGTCCCTTGATTTAAATATTTTTAATATCTATTTCTATCATACTGATTTCTTTATTTATACATATGGATACAATGCATAACATGTATTAAAATACATTACCATCTATCCGTATATTTTTCATATTGAATATTAACCTGCTTTTCTAGATTTAGATAACTTGTATTTATTTCTTTCTTATGGCTATGTATATATCTATATCTATCTATCTATCTATCTATCTATCTATCTATCTATCTATCTATCTATCTCCCTATATACATTTCTTTATTATAGATGTGTATATTTTCATTTCTATATTATTCATTTAAATGCCATGCCTTTAACCAAACAAAAACAAAAAGGTCCCTCATTTAAATATTTTTAATATCTATTACTATAATATTGATCTTCTATATTTATACACACAGATGTAATGCATAACAGATATAAAATATATTACCATTTATCCATATAGTTTTCATACTGAATATTAATCTACTTGTCTAGATATGGATTACATGTATTTATTTCTTTTTTATGGCTATACATATATAAATATATATACATATATATATCTCCCTCTATTTATTTCTTTAGTATAGATGGGTATATTTTCATTTCTATATTATTCATTTAAATGCCATGCCTCTAGCCAAATAATAAACAAAAAGTCCCTTCAGTTAAATATTTTTAATATCTATTTCTATCATACTGATTTCTTTATTTATACATATGGATACAATGCATAACATGTATTAAAATACATTACCATCTATCCGTATATTTTTCATATTGAATATTAATCTGCTTTTCTAGATTTAGATAACTTGTATTTATTTCTTTCTTATGGCTATGTATATATGTCTATCTATCTATCTATCTATCTATCTATCTATCTATCTATCTATCTATCTATCTATCTATCTATCTCCCTATATACATTTCTTTATTATAGATGTGTATATTTTCATTTCTATATTATTCATTTAAATGCCATGCCTTTAACCAAATAAAAACAAAAAGTCCCACATTTAAATATTTTTAATATCTATTACTGTAATATTGATCTTCTATATTTATACACACAGATGTAATGCATAACAGATATAAAATATATTACCATTTATCCATACAGTTTTCATACTGAATATTAATCTACTTGTCTAGATATGGATTTCTTGCATTAATTTCTATTTTATGGCTATCTATCTATCTATCTATCTATCTATCTATCTATCTATCTATCTATCTATCTATCTATCTCCCTATATACATTTCTTTATTATAGATGTGTATATTTTCATTTCTATATTATTCATTTAAATGCCATGCCTCTAGCCAAATAATAAACAAAAAGTCCCTTGATTTAAATATTTTTAATATCTATTTCTATCATACTGATTTCTTTATTTATACATATGGATACAATGCATAACATGTATTAAAATACATTACCATCTATCCGTATATTTTTCATATTGAATATTAACCTGCTTTTCTAGATTTAGATAACTTGTATTTATTTCTTTCTTATGGCTATGTATATATCTATATCTATCTATCTCTCTATCTATGTATCTATCTATCTATCTATCTATCTATCTATCTATCTATCTATCTATCTATCTCCCTATATACATTTCTTTATTATAGATGTGTATATTTTCATTTCTATATTATTCATTTAAATGCCATGCCTTTAACGAAATAAAAACAAAAAGTCCCACATTTAAATATTTTTAATATCTATTACTGTAATATTGATCTTCTATATTTATACACACAGATGTAATGCATAACAGATATAAAATATATTACCATTTATCCATACAGTTTTCATACTGAATATTAATCTACTTGTCTAGATATGGATTTCTTGTATTTATTTCTATTTTATGGCTATCTATCTATCTATCTATCTATCTATCTATCTATCTATCTATCTATCTATCTCCCTATATACATTTCTTTATTATAGATGTGTATATTTTCATTTCTATATTATTCATTTAAATGCCATGCCTCTAGCCAAATAATAAACAAAAAGTCCCTTGATTTAAATATTTTTAATATCTATTTCTATCATACTGATTTCTTTATTTATACATATGGATACAATGCATAACATGTATTAAAATACATTACCATCTATCCGTATATTTTTCATATTGAATATTAACCTGCTTTTCTAGATTTAGATAACTTGTATTTATTTCTTTCTTATGGCTATGTATATATCTATATCTATCTATCTATCTATCTATCTATCTATCTATCTATCTATCTATCTCCCTATATACATTTCTTTATTATAGATGTGTATATTTTCATTTCTATATTATTCATTTAAATGCCATGCCTTTAACGAAATAAAAACAAAAAGTACCACATTTAAATATTTTTAATATCTATTACTGTAATATTGATCTTCTATATTTATACACACAGATGTAATGCATAACAGATATAAAATATATTACCATTTATCCATATAGTTTTCATACTGAATATTAATCTACTTGTCTAGATATGGATTACATGTATTTATTTCTTTTTTATGGCTATACATATATAAATATATATACATATATATATCTCCCTCTATTTATTTCTTTAGTATAGATGGGTATATTCTCATTTCTATATTATTCATTTAAATGCCATGCCTCTAGCCAAATAATAAACAAAAAGTCCCTTGATTTAAATATTTTTAATATCTATTTCTATCATACTGATTTCTTTATTTATACATATGGATACAATGCATAACATGTATTAAAATACATTACCATCTATCCGTATATTTTTCATATTGAATATTAACCTGCTTTTCTAGATTTAGATAACTTGTATTTATTTCTTTCTTATGGCTATGTATATATCTATATTTATCTATCTATCTATCTATCTATCTATCTATCTATCTATCTATCTATCTCCCTATATACATTTCTTTATTATAGATGTGTATATTTTCATTTCTATATTATTCATTTAAATGCCATGCCTCTAACCAAATAATAAACAAAAAGTCCCTTCCTTAAAATATTTTTAATATTTATTTCTATCATACTGATCTTCTATATTTATAGACATAGATATGTTGCATAACAGATATTAAAATTTATTATATTAGCATCTATCCATATAGTTTTCATACTGAATATTAATCTACTTGTCTAGATATGTATTACTTGTATTTATTTCTTTTTTATGGCTATATATATTAATATATATACATATATATATATCTCCCTCTATTTATTTCTTTATTATAGATGGGTATATTTTCATTTCTATATTATTCATTTAAATGTCATGCCTCTAACCAAATAATAAACAAGAAGTCCCTTCAGTTAAATATTTTTAATATCTATTTTTATCATACTGATTTCTTTATTTATACATATAGATACAATGCATAACATGTATTAAAATACATTACCATCTATCCGTATATTTTTCATATTGAATATTAACCTGCTTTTCTAGATTTAGATAACTTGTATTTATTTCTTTCTTATGGCTATGTATATATCTATATCTCTCTATCTATCTATCTATCTATCTATCTATCTATCTATCTATCTATCTCCCTATATACATTTCTTTATTATAGATGTGTATATTTTCATTTCTATATTATTCATTTAAATGCCATGCCTCTAACCAAATAATAAACAAAAAGTCCCTTCCTTAAAATATTTTTAATATTTATTTCTATCATACTGATCTTCTATATTTATAGACATAGATATGTTGCATAACAGATATTAAAATTTATTATATTAGCATCTATCCATATAGTTTTCATACTGAATATTAATCTACTTGTCTAGATATGGATTTCTTGTATTTATTTCTTTTTTATCTCTCTCTCTCTCTCTCTCTCTGTATATATATCTACCTAGCTCCCCTATATTTATTTTTACAGGTATATATTTCTCTTTCTAATGTTCTGCTTTTTGAAATTTGCATTTCGTTCTCTTTGAAACTCTACCCATTCATTCAGCTGACAGGTCAGAATGACAAAAATATAAAGCCCTGGTGAACCCCGAGTGCAGAACGCGCTCGTCACTATGGAACTTAGGCACAGAAATTTGTCTCGGTGCATTTTAGTACCTCATGGATGCACAGATGTGTTTTATACACTCACTTTTTACAGGGAAGTAAGAGGTGGAAAAACAAAAGCCACTTTCTTAACCCTAAGCCGTTCCTGACATAACAAAACCCTAAAGACGGCGTGCACAGAGAGGGGGTTTCTTTCCAAGGGAATTTAGAGAGATCCATTCCTGTTCCTTGCCAATGCCTACCGTAAAAACCAGAACAGCTCCACAGGTTTTTGGATTCTGCATCCAGCCCTCCCAGGGAATTTCCTGGCAGCTCGGGGTCCCCTCTGGGCAAGGGTACCCGGCACGAGCCCTCCCCATTCCCCGCTCACCTTGCTCCTCCAGCGCAGCGCCTGCCTCCCTCTGCCGGGGACCTCGGCGTGCCCCAAGGGACAGGGGAGCCCCCCAGTGCCCACCCCGTCCCCCTCAGCCTTTGCTCCTCACCCCCAAAGAAGGCACAGAACAACTCCAACTGCCCTGGACAGCAGCACCCTGCTTTATTGGAAGCCCTTCTAGGACTAGACCCCCTCCCAAAAAGGAGCTCTGCTGCAACAAGAAAAGGGGGGCAGGTGCCAGAAATCCCTCCCCAAAAACCCCAGGCACAGGCCAGAGGCAGAAAGAGGGAGTGGTGGCAGAGAGGACACAGGAAGAAAAGAAAGAACAAAAGAATGGGCTGTAGGATGAAATAGAAAAACAAAACAAAACTGAAAAAAAACCAAACCAAACCAAATCACCAAAAAACCACCAAAAACAAAACCAAACCACCAAAAAACCAAAACTTCCACCCAAACCCAAAACCTGGCATGGGCAGCAAGACAGAGAGGGATTGAAAAAGAACAGAGCCAAGGAAGGGGACACAAGGAGCCACTGGGAAACAAGGGCACGGGGAAGAGCAGAGAGACAGACGGAATTAAAAAAGGCACGTGAGTGAGCCACGGAGAAGGACACAGAAAAAGGCCGAGCGCAGAACACACAGCAAGGACAGAGGGATTCTGTCCTTGATTGGACAAGAGGGAAACAAGGAGCCAGAGGGGAAAGGACCACGCCAGGGGCCGGCAAGATGGACGAGATGGACAAGGTGCTTCTCCCTCTGGCCACTACGGCGAGCGCAGCTTCCCCGCAGTTTCACGTCTCTTCCAAGCACAACAGGTGAACAAAGAGCAGCACAGAGCCGCCGGTCTCCAATGCTCCGCAATCTAGAAGGAAAAAGAAGGAAAAAGGAAAAAGACCGGTTCATTCTGCCACCAAAGAGAGTTGCTTATCCCAAGACACCTTATTCCAGGCACAGAAATCATTTCTGCCACTCGAACAAACCCACTCGATGCTGTCTCAAGTCGATGGCAGCTACTTAAACCCTGTCTCAAGAATCACAGGGACACGAGCCTTGCAATTCTCAGGAAGGACTCGGCTGAGTCTTCAAGATTTCCCCACCCACAGAAGCCAGTGATCCCAGCTTGAAACAGCACATTTCCTCCCAACCCCATAGAAATTGCCCTGTGCTGCCAGCACTGAGGCTGCCAGCAGGAGCAGCAGGAGCAGGAGCAGGAGCAGCAGGAGCAGGAGCAGCAGATCCGTCCGCTCCGGGCGCGGGTCTCGGGCACCGCCGGGGTCCCTTTGGGCCGGTCCCAGTGCCCCTGGGCTAGTTCAAAATAGTATATAAATTTGATAAAAATAAGCATTAGAAATATTTAAATAATCATTTAAGGTGAAGGGGATGTTTTTTTAAATTCGGTTACAGGCAGGGCTTTTAAATAAATAATATAGAAATGAAAATATAGAAATCTATAACAAAGGTATAAATATAGGGAGATATATATAGAGAGAGAGAGAGAGAGAGAGAGAGAGAGAGAGATGAAAAAGAAATAAATACTAGTAACAAATATATACTAGTAGATTAATAATAAATATGAAAAATATATGGATGGACGTTAATATATTTTAATATCTATTATGCATTATATCTATGTGTATAAATATAAAAAATCAATATGATAGATATAGATATTAAAAATATTTAAATGAAGGGCCTTTTTGCTTTTTATTTGGTTAGAGGCAGGGCTTGCTAAGTTCCGATGGGGGGTTTTTTGGGGCGTTCCTTGGAGAAGGGTTTTTGGAAGGGGGTTGCACACCTTGTTTCTTGCCGGGCTTCTTTGCACGTGGGGGGGCGATCCCCGCCCAGCCCCGGGCTGAGCTCTGCGGCAGTGCTGCCACCTTGTGGCCACAGAGCGGTACTGCAGCTGTGCCCCGGCGCGGGCGGGGCCGAGCCGAGCGGAACCGAGCCGAGCCGAGCGGAACCGAGCCGAGCCGAGCGAAGCCGAACCGAAGCGTGCCGAGCGGAGCCGAGCGGAGCCGAGCGGAGCCGAACCGAGGCGCGCCGAGCCGAGCCGAGCCGTGTCGAGCCGAGCCGAACCGTGCCGAGCGGAGCCGTGCCGAGCGGAGCCGAGCGGCGCCGAGCGGAGCCGAGCGGCGCCGAGCGGAGCCGAGCGGCGCCGAGCGGAGCCGAGCCGAGCGGAGCCGAGCGGAGACGAGCCGAGCCGAGCGGAGCCGAGCCGAAGCGGGCCGCGGCAAGGACCCCGTCAGAGAGAGGCGTCCTCACCGCTGCCTGTCGGCGCCCGGCTGGCTCGCGTCCGGCCCCGGCGCCGCTGAGCGTACAGCCCGTGTCGGCACGGCCGGAAAAGCCGCGGAAAATTGCGCCGGAGCGGCGTCGGCGTCGGGGTGTTTGTCAGGCAGTCGAGTAGACACCCACCGCCCGGGGTCCTTGCATTTTCCCGCCTTTTCGGCCGCCATGCTTGGAAGGTCAAAGCCAGCCGCGACTCGGCAGCCATCTTGTGAGGGGCGTGACGTCACTTCCGCCCTTCCTCGCCGCCATCTTTGTTGTGGCTGAAGCCACTTCCGGCCGAGCGGCCATCTTTGTTGTGGCACGATCGAGGCCCCCGCTGCTCTCAGCGCGTCTGTCTACCTTACTTGCCTGAACGAAAAACCGGACGAAGCCGGCCGACTCCGAGCACTCCGGCTGATTTTCCGCCGCCTTTCCCGGGGCGAGGACGGTGGCGGCGGGGCTCAGCGGCTCCGGAGCTGGGCGGCGGCTGCGCCTGCGGCGGCAGGCATTGGAGTCGACGCCTCTGCCGGGGTCCTACCGGCCGGCCGCAAACTTCAGTGTGGCAATCAGCCCGACCCGGCTCCTGCGGGGGGGGGTCCCGGCTCGGCTCGGCACGCCTCGGTTCGGTTCGGCTCGGCTCGGCTCGGCTCGGCTCGGCTCGGCTCGGCTCGGCTCGGTTCGGTTCCGCTCGGCTCGGCCCCGCCCGCGCCGCGGCACAGCTGCAGTACCGCTCTGTGACCACAAGGTGGCAGCACTGCCGCAGAGCTCAGCCCGGGGCTGGGCGGGGGTCGCCCCCGCACGTGCAAAGAAGCCCGGCAAGAAAGAACGTGTGCAACCCCCTTCCAAAAACCCTTCTCCAAGGAACGCCCCAAAAAACCCCCCATCGGAACTTAGCAAGCCCTGCCTCTAACCAAATAAAAAGCAAAAAGGCCCTTCATTTAAATATTTTTAATATCTATTTCTATCATACTGATTTCTTTATTTATACATATGGATACAATGCATAACATGTATTAAAATACATTACCATCTATCCGTATATTTTTCATATTGAATATTAACCTGCTTTTCTAGATTTAGATAACTTGTATTTATTTCTTTCTTATGGCTATGTATATATCTATATCTATCTATCTATCTATCTATCTATCTATCTATCTATCTATCTATCTATCTCCCTATATACATTTCTTTATTATAGATGTGTATATTTTCATTTCTATATTATTCATTTAAATGCCATGCCTTTAACGAAATAAAAACAAAAAGTACCACATTTAAATATTTTTAATATCTATTACTGTAATATTGATCTTCTATATTTATACACACAGATGTAATGCATAACAGATATAAAATATATTACCATTTATCCATATAGTTTTCATACTGAATATTAATCTACTTGTCTAGATATGGATTACATGTATTTATTTCTTTTTTATGGCTATACATATATAAATATATATACATATATATATCTCCCTCTATTTATTTCTTTAGTATAGATGGGTATATTCTCATTTCTATATTATTCATTTAAATGCCATGCCTCTAGCCAAATAATAAACAAAAAGTCCCTTCAGTTAAATATTTTTAATATCTATTTCTATCATACTGATTTCTTTATTTATACATATGGATACAATGCATAACATGTATTAAAATACATTACCATCTATCCGTATATTTTTCATATTGAATATTAACCTGCTTTTCTAGATTTAGATAACTTGTATTTATTTCTTTCTTATGGCTATGTATATATCTATATTTATCTATCTATCTATCTATCTATCTATCTATCTATCTATCTATCTATCTATCTATCTCCCTATATACATTTCTTTATTATAGATGTGTATATTTTCATTTCTATATTATTCATTTAAATGCCATGCCTCTAACCAAATAATAAACAAAAAGTCCCTTCCTTAAAATATTTTTAATATTTATTTCTATCATACTGATCTTCTATATTTATAGACATAGATATGTTGCATAACAGATATTAAAATTTATTATATTAGCATCTATCCATATAGTTTTCATACTGAATATTAATCTACTTGTCTAGATATGTATTACTTGTATTTATTTCTTTTTTATGGCTATATATATTAATATATATACATATATATATATCTCCCTCTATTTATTTCTTTATTATAGATGGGTATATTTTCATTTCTATATTATTCATTTAAATGTCATGCCTCTAACCAAATAATAAACAAGAAGTCCCTTCAGTTAAATATTTTTAATATCTATTTTTATCATACTGATTTCTTTATTTATACATATAGATACAATGCATAACATGTATTAAAATACATTACCATCTATCCGTATATTTTTCATATTGAATATTAACCTGCTTTTCTAGATTTAGATAACTTGTATTTATTTCTTTCTTATGGCTATGTATATATCTATATCTCTCTATCTCTCTATCTATCTATCTATCTATCTATCTATCTATCTATCTATCTCCCTATATACATTTCTTTATTATAGATGTGTATATTTTCATTTCTATATTATTCATTTAAATGCCATGCCTCTAACCAAATAATAAACAAAAAGTCCCTTCCTTAAAATATTTTTAATATTTATTTCTATCATACTGATCTTCTATATTTATAGACATAGATATGTTGCATAACAGATATTAAAATTTATTATATTAGCATCTATCCATATAGTTTTCATACTGAATATTAATCTACTTGTCTAGATATGGATTTCTTGTATTTATTTCTTTTTTATCTCTCTCTCTCTCTCTCTCTCTGTATATATATCTACCTAGCTCCCCTATATTTATTTTTACAGGTATATATTTCTCTTTCTAATGTTCTGCTTTTTGAAATTTGCATTTCGTTCTCTTTGAAACTCTACCCATTCATTCAGCTGACAGGTCAGAATGACAAAAATATAAAGCCCTGGTGAACCCCGAGTGCAGAACGCGCTCGTCACTATGGAACTTAGGCACAGAAATTTGTCTCGGTGCATTTTAGTACCTCATGGATGCACAGATGTGTTTTATACACTCACTTTTTACAGGGAAGTAAGAGGTGGAAAAACAAAAGCCACTTTCTTAACCCTAAGCCGTTCCTGACATAACAAAACCCTAAAGACGGCGTGCACAGAGAGGGGGTTTCTTTCCAAGGGAATTTAGAGAGATCCATTCCTGTTCCTTGCCAATGCCTACCATAAAAACCAGAACAGCTCCACAGGTTTTTGGATTCTGCATCCAGCCCTCCCAGGGAATTTCCTGGCAGCTCGGGGTCCCCTCTGGGCAAGGGTACCCGGCACGAGCCCTCCCCATTCCCCGCTCACCTTGCTCCTCCAGCGCAGCGCCTGCCTCCCTCTGCCGGGGACCTCGGCGTGCCCCAAGGGACAGGGGAGCCCCCCAGTGCCCACCCCGTCCCCCTCAGCCTTTGCTCCTCACCCCCAAAGAAGGCACAGAACAACTCCAACTGCCCTGGACAGCAGCACCCTGCTTTATTGGAAGCCCTTCTAGGACTAGACCCCCTCCCAAAAAGGAGCTCTGCTGCAACAAGAAAAGGGGGGCAGGTGCCAGAAATCCCTCCCCAAAAACCCCAGGCACAGGCCAGAGGCAGAAAGAGGGAGTGGTGGCAGAGAGGACACAGGAAGAAAAGAAAGAACAAAAGAATGGGCTGTAGGATGAAATAGAAAAACAAAACAAAACTGAAAAAAAACCAAACCAAACCAAATCACCAAAAAACCACCAAAAACAAAACCAAACCACCAAAAAACCAAAACTTCCACCCAAACCCAAAACCTGGCATGGGCAGCAAGACAGAGAGGGATTGAAAAAGAACAGAGCCAAGGAAGGGGACACAAGGAGCCACTGGGAAACAAGGGCACGGGGAAGAGCAGAGAGACAGACGGAATTAAAAAAGGCACGTGAGTGAGCCACGGAGAAGGACACAGAAAAAGGCCGAGCGCAGAACACACAGCAAGGACAGAGGGATTCTGTCCTTGATTGGACAAGAGGGAAACAAGGAGCCAGAGGGGAAAGGACCACGCCAGGGGCCGGCAAGATGGACGAGATGGACAAGGTGCTTCTCCCTCTGGCCACTACGGCGAGCGCAGCTTCCCCGCAGTTTCACGTCTCTTCCAAGCACAACAGGTGAACAAAGAGCAGCACAGAGCCGCCGGTCTCCAATGCTCCGCAATCTAGAAGGAAAAAGAAGGAAAAAGGAAAAAGACCGGTTCATTCTGCCACCAAAGAGAGTTGCTTATCCCAAGACACCTTATTCCAGGCACAGAAATCATTTCTGCCACTCGAACAAACCCACTCGATGCTGTCTCAAGTCGATGGCAGCTACTTAAACCCTGTCTCAAGAATCACAGGGACACGAGCCTTGCAATTCTCAGGAAGGACTCGGCTGAGTCTTCAAGATTTCCCCACCCACAGAAGCCAGTGATCCCAGCTTGAAACAGCACATTTCCTCCCAACCCCATAGAAATTGCCCTGTGCTGCCAGCACTGAGGCTGCCAGCAGGAGCAGCAGGAGCAGGAGCAGGAGCAGCAGGAGCAGGAGCAGCAGATCCGTCCGCTCCGGGCGCGGGTCTCGGGCACCGCCGGGGTCCCTTTGGGCCGGTCCCAGTGCCCCTGGGCTAGTTCAAAATAGTATATAAATTTGATAAAAATAAGCATTAGAAATATTTAAATAATCATTTAAGGTGAAGGGGATGTTTTTTTAAATTCGGTTACAGGCAGGGCTTTTAAATAAATAATATAGAAATGAAAATATAGAAATCTATAACAAAGGTATAAATATAGGGAGATATATATAGAGAGAGAGAGAGAGAGAGAGAGAGAGAGAGATGAAAAAGAAATAAATACTAGTAACAAATATATACTAGTAGATTAATAATAAATATGAAAAATATATGGATGGACGTTAATATATTTTAATATCTATTATGCATTATATCTATGTGTATAAATATAAAAAATCAATATGATAGATATAGATATTAAAAATATTTAAATGAAGGGCCTTTTTGCTTTTTATTTGGTTAGAGGCAGGGCTTGCTAAGTTCCGATGGGGGTTTTTTTGGGGCGTTCCTTGGAGAAGGGTTTTTGGAAGGGGGTTGCACACCTTGTTTCTTGCCGGGCTTCTTTGCACGTGGGGGGGCGATCCCCGCCCAGCCCCGGGCTGAGCTCTGCGGCAGTGCTGCCACCTTGTGGCCACAGAGCGGTACTGCAGCTGTGCCCCGGCGCGGGCGGGGCCGAGCCGAGCGGAACCGAGCCGAGCCGAGCGGAACCGAGCCGAGCCGAGCGGAACCGAGCCGAGCCGAGCGAAGCCGAACCGAAGCGTGCCGAGCGGAGCCGAGCGGAGCCGAGCGGAGCCGAACCGAGGCGCGCCGAGCCGAGCCGAGCCGTGTCGAGCCGAGCCGAACCGTGCCGAGCGGAGCCGTGCCGAGCGGAGCCGAGCGGCGCCGAGCGGAGCCGAGCGGCGCCGAGCGGAGCCGAGCCGAGCGGAGCCGAGCGGAGACGAGCCGAGCCGAGCGGAGCCGAGCCGAAGCGGGCCGCGGCAAGGACCCCGTCAGAGAGAGGCGTCCTCACCGCTGCCTGTCGGCGCCCGGCTGGCTCGCGTCCGGCCCCGGCGCCGCTGAGCGTACAGCCCGTGTCGGCACGGCCGGAAAAGCCGCGGAAAATTGCGCCGGAGCGGCGTCGGCGTCGGGGTGTTTGTCAGGCAGTCGAGTAGACACCCACCGCCCGGGGTCCTTGCATTTTCCCGCCTTTTCGGCCGCCATGCTTGGAAGGTCAAAGCCAGCCGCGACTCGGCAGCCATCTTGTGAGGGGCGTGACGTCACTTCCGCCCTTCCTCGCCGCCATCTTTGTTGTGGCTGAAGCCACTTCCGGCCGAGCGGCCATCTTTGTTGTGGCACGATCGAGGCCCCCGCTGCTCTCAGCGCGTCTGTCTACCTTACTTGCCTGAACGAAAAACCGGACGAAGCCGGCCGACTCCGAGCACTCCGGCTGATTTTCCGCCGCCTTTCCCGGGGCGAGGACGGTGGCGGCGGGGCTCAGCGGCTCCGGAGCTGGGCGGCGGCTGCGCCTGCGGCGGCAGGCATTGGAGTCGACGCCTCTGCCGGGGTCCTACCGGCCGGCCGCAAACTTCAGTGTGGCAATCAGCCCGACCCGGCTCCTGCGGGGGGGGGTCCCGGCTCGGCTCGGCACGCCTCGGTTCGGTTCGGCTCGGCTCGGCTCGGCTCGGCTCGGCTCGGCTCGGTTCGGCTCCGCTCGGCTCGGCCCCGCCCGCGCCGCGGCACAGCTGCAGTACCGCTCTGTGGCCACAAGGTGGCAGCACTGCCGCAGAGCTCAGCCCGGGGCTGGGCGGGGGTCGCCCCCGCACGTGCAAAAAAGCCCGGCAAGAAAGAACGTGTGCAACCCCCTTCCAAAAACCCTTCTCCAAGGAACGCCCCAAAAAACCCCCCATCGGAACTTAGCAAGCCCTGCCTCTAACCAAATAAAAAGCAAAAAGGCCCTTCATTTAAATATTTTTAATATCTATTTCTGTCATATTGAACTTCTTTATTTATACAAATAGATATAATACATAACAGATATTAAAATATATTCTATTAGCATAATAGATAATAGATATTAAAATTTATTATATAAACATCTATCCATATAGTTTTCATACTGAATATTAATCTACTTGTCTAGATTAAATTACTTGTATTTATTTCTTTTTTATGGCTATATATATTAATATATATATATGTACCACCCTATATTCATTTTTGGAGTATAGATGTGTATACTTTCCTTTCTATATTATTTATTCAAAAGCCCTGCTTGTAACAAAATAAAAAAAAAAAGACCCTTGATTTAAATAGTTTTAATATCTATTTCTATCATATTGATCTTCTATATTTATACACATAGATATAATACATAACAGATATTAAAACATATTATATTAGCATCTATCCATATAGTTTGCATACTGAATATTAATATACTTGTCTAGATTTGGATTACATGTATTTATTTCTTTTTTATGGCTATATTTATATATGTATATGTATATATATACATATATATATCTCCCTCTATTTATTTCTTTAGTATAGATGTGTATATTTTCATTTCTATATTATTCATTTAAATGCCATGCCTTTAACCAAACAAAAACAAAAAGTCCCTCATTTAAATATTTTTAATATCTATTACTATAATATTGATCTTTTATATTTCTACACACAGATGTAATGCATAACAGATATAAAATATATTACCATTTATCCATATAGTTTTCATACTGAATATTAATCTACTTGTCTAGATATTGATTACATGTATTTATTTCTTTTTTATGGCTATATATATTAATATATATACATATATATATATCTCCCTCTATTTATTTCTTTAGTATAGATGAGTATATTTTCATTTCTATATTATTCATTTAAATGCCATGCCTCTAGCCAAATAATAAACAAAAAGTCCCTTGATTTAAATATTTTTAAAATCCATTTCTATCATACTGATTTCTTTATTTATACATATAGATACAATGCATAACATGTATTAAAATACATTACCATCTATCCGTATATTTTTCATATTGAATATTAACCTGCTTTTCTAGATTTAGATAACTTGTATTTATTTCTTTCTTATGGCTATGTATATATCTATATCTATCTATCTCTCTATCTATCTATCTATCTATCTATCTATCTATCTATCTATCTATCTATCTATCTATCTCCCTATATACATTTCTTTATTATAGATGTGTATATTTTCATTTCTATATTATTCATTTAAATGCCATGCCTTTAACGAAATAAAAACAAAAAGTCCCACATTTAAATATTTTTAATATCTATTACTGTAATATTGATCTTCTATATTTATACACACAGATGTAATGCATAACAGATATAAAATATATTACCATTTATCCATACAGTTTTCATACTGAATATTAATCTACTTGTCTAGATATGGATTTCTTGTATTTATTTCTATTTTATGGCTATCTATCTATCTATCTATCTATCTATCTATCTATCTATCTATCTATCTCCCTATATACATTTCTTTATTATAGATGTGTATATTTTCATTTCTATATTATTCATTTAAATGCCATGCCTCTAGCCAAATAATAAACAAAAAGTCCCTTGATTTAAATATTTTTAATATCTATTTCTATCATACTGATTTCTTTATTTATACATATGGATACAATGCATAACATGTATTAAAATACATTACCATCTATCCGTATATTTTTCATATTGAATATTAACCTGCTTTTCTAGATTTAGATAACTTGTATTTATTTCTTTCTTATGGCTATGTATATATCTCTATCTCTCTATCTATCTATCTATCTATCTATCTATCTATCTATCTATCTATCTATCTCCCTATATACATTTCTTTATTATAGATGTGTATATTTTCATTTCTATATTATTCATTTAAATGCCATGCCTTTAACCAAATAAAAACAAAAAGTCCCTCATTTAAATATTTTTAATATCTATTACTGTAATATTGATCTTCTATATTTATACACACAGATGTAATGCATAACAGATATAAAATATATTACCATTTATCCATACAGTTTTCATACTGAATATTAATCTACTTGTCTAGATATGGATTTCTTGTATTAATTTCTATTTTATGGCTATCTATCTATCTATCTATCTATCTATCTATCTATCTATCTATCTATCTATCTATCTCCCAATATACATTTCTTTATTATAGATGTGTATATTTTCATTTCTATATTATTCATTTAAATGCCATGCCTCTAGCCAAATAATAAACAAAAAGTCCCTTGATTTAAATATTTTTAATATCTATTTCTATCATACTGATTTCTTTATTTATACATATGGATACAATGCATAACATGTATTAAAATACATTACCATCTATCCGTATATTTTTCATATTGAATATTAACCTGCTTTTCTAGATTTAGATAACTTGTATTTATTTCTTTCTTATGGCTATGTATATATCTCTATCTATCTATCTATCTATCTATCTATCTATCTATCTATCTATCTATCTATCTATCTCCCTATATACATTTCTTTATTATAGATGTGTATATTTTCATTTCTATATTATTCATTTAAATGCCATGCCTTTAACCAAATAAAAACAAAAAGTCCCTCATTTAAATATTTTTAATATCTATTACTGTAATATTGATCTTCTATATTTATACACACAGATGTAATGCATAACAGATATAAAATATATTACCATTTATCCATACAGTTTTCATACTGAATATTAATCTACTTGTCTAGATATGGATTTCTTGTATTAATTTCTATTTTATGGCTATCTATCTATCTATCTATCTATCTATCTATCTATCTATCTATCTATCTCCCTATATACATTTCTTTATTATAGATCTGTATATTTTCATTTCTATATTATTCATTTAAATGCCATGCCTTTAACGAAATAAAAACAAAAAGTCCCACATTTAAATATTTTTAATATCTATTACTGTAATATTGATCTTCTATATTTATACACACAGATGTAATGCATAACAGATATAAAATATATTACCATTTATCCATACAGTTTTCATACTGAATATTAATCTACTTGTCTAGATATGGATTTCTTGTATTTATTTCTATTTTATGGCTATCTATCTATCTATCTATCTATCTATCTATCTATCTATCTATCTATCTATCTATCTATCTCCCTATATACATTTCTTTATTATAGATGTGTATATTTTCATTTCTATATTATTCATTTAAATGCCATGCCTCTAGCCAAATAATAAACAAAAAGTCCCTTGATTTAAATATTTTTAATATCTATTTCTATCATACTGATTTCTTTATTTATACATATGGATACAATGCATAACATGTATTAAAATACATTACCATCTATCCGTATATTTTTCATATTGAATATTAACCTGCTTTTCTAGATTTAGATAACTTGTATTTATTTCTTTCTTATGGCTATGTATATATCTATATCTATCTATCTATCTATCTATCTATCTATCTATCTATCTATCTATCTATCTATCTCCCTATATACATTTCTTTATTATAGATGTGTATATTTTCATTTCTATATTATTCATTTAAATGCCATGCCTTTAACGAAATAAAAACAAAAAGTCCCACATTTAAATATTTTTAATATCTATTACTGTAATATTGATCTTCTATATTTATACACACAGATGTAATGCATAACAGATATAAAATATATTACCATTTATCCATATAGTTTTCATACTGAATATTAATCTACTTGTCTAGATATGGATTACATGTATTTATTTCTTTTTTATGGCTATACATATATAAATATATATACATATATATATCTCCCTCTATTTATTTCTTTAGTATAGATGGGTATATTCTCATTTCTATATTATTCATTTAAATGCCATGCCTCTAGCCAAATAATAAACAAAAAGTCCCTTGATTTAAATATTTTTAATATCTATTTCTATCATACTGATTTCTTTATTTATACATATGGATACAATGCATAACATGTATTAAAATACATTACCATCTATCCGTATATTTTTCATATTGAATATTAACCTGCTTTTCTAGATTTAGATAACTTGTATTTATTTCTTTCTTATGGCTATGTATATATCTATATTTATCTATCTATCTATCTATCTATCTATCTATCTATCTATCTATCTATCTATCTATCTCCCTATATACATTTCTTTATTATAGATGTGTATATTTTCATTTCTATATTATTCATTTAAATGCCATGCCTCTAACCAAATAATAAACAAAAAGTCCCTTCCTTAAAATATTTTTAATATTTATTTCTATCATACTGATCTTCTATATTTATAGACATAGATATGTTGCATAACAGATATTAAAATTTATTATATTAGCATCTATCCATATAGTTTTCATACTGAATATTAATCTACTTGTCTAGATATGTATTACTTGTATTTATTTCTTTTTTATGGCTATATATATTAATATATATACATATATATATATCTCCCTCTATTTATTTCTTTATTATAGATGGGTATATTTTCATTTCTATATTATTCATTTAAATGTCATGCCTCTAACCAAATAATAAACAAGAAGTCCCTTCAGTTAAATATTTTTAATATCTATTTTTATCATACTGATTTCTTTATTTATACATATAGATACAATGCATAACATGTATTAAAATACATTACCATCTATCCGTATATTTTTCATATTGAATATTAACCTGCTTTTCTAGATTTAGATAACTTGTATTTATTTCTTTCTTATGGCTATGTATATATCTATATCTCTCTATCTATCTATCTATCTATCTATCTATCTATCTATCTATCTATCTCCCTATATACATTTCTTTATTATAGATGTGTATATTTTCATTTCTATATTATTCATTTAAATGCCATGCCTCTAACCAAATAATAAACAAAAAGTCCCTTCCTTAAAATATTTTTAATATTTATTTCTATCATACTGATCTTCTATATTTATAGACATAGATATGTTGCATAACAGATATTAAAATTTATTATATTAGCATCTATCCATATAGTTTTCATACTGAATATTAATCTACTTGTCTAGATATGGATTTCTTGTATTTATTTCTTTTTTATCTCTCTCTCTCTCTCTCTCTCTGTATATATATCTACCTAGCTCCCCTATATTTATTTTTACAGGTATATATTTCTCTTTCTAATGTTCTGCTTTTTGAAATTTGCATTTCGTTCTCTTTGAAACTCTACCCATTCATTCAGCTGACAGGTCAGAATGACAAAAATATAAAGCCCTGGTGAACCCCGAGTGCAGAACGCGCTCGTCACTATGGAACTTAGGCACAGAAATTTGTCTCGGTGCATTTTAGTACCTCATGGATGCACAGATGTGTTTTATACACTCACTTTTTACAGGGAAGTAAGAGGTGGAAAAACAAAAGCCACTTTCTTAACCCTAAGCCGTTCCTGACATAACAAAACCCTAAAGACGGCGTGCACAGAGAGGGGGTTTCTTTCCAAGGGAATTTAGAGAGATCCATTCCTGTTCCTTGCCAATGCCTACCATAAAAACCAGAACAGCTCCACAGGTTTTTGGATTCTGCATCCAGCCCTCCCAGGGAATTTCCTGGCAGCTCGGGGTCCCCTCTGGGCAAGGGTACCCGGCACGAGCCCTCCCCATTCCCCGCTCACCTTGCTCCTCCAGCGCAGCGCCTGCCTCCCTCTGCCGGGGACCTCGGCGTGCCCCAAGGGACAGGGGAGCCCCCCAGTGCCCACCCCGTCCCCCTCAGCCTTTGCTCCTCACCCCCAAAGAAGGCACAGAACAACTCCAACTGCCCTGGACAGCAGCACCCTGCTTTATTGGAAGCCCTTCTAGGACTAGACCCCCTCCCAAAAAGGAGCTCTGCTGCAACAAGAAAAGGGGGGCAGGTGCCAGAAATCCCTCCCCAAAAACCCCAGGCACAGGCCAGAGGCAGAAAGAGGGAGTGGTGGCAGAGAGGACACAGGAAGAAAAGAAAGAACAAAAGAATGGGCTGTAGGATGAAATAGAAAAACAAAACAAAACTGAAAAAAAACCAAACCAAACCAAATCACCAAAAAACCACCAAAAACAAAACCAAACCACCAAAAAACCAAAACTTCCACCCAAACCCAAAACCTGGCATGGGCAGCAAGACAGAGAGGGATTGAAAAAGAACAGAGCCAAGGAAGGGGACACAAGGAGCCACTGGGAAACAAGGGCACGGGGAAGAGCAGAGAGACAGACGGAATTAAAAAAGGCACGTGAGTGAGCCACGGAGAAGGACACAGAAAAAGGCCGAGCGCAGAACACACAGCAAGGACAGAGGGATTCTGTCCTTGATTGGACAAGAGGGAAACAAGGAGCCAGAGGGGAAAGGACCACGCCAGGGGCCGGCAAGATGGACGAGATGGACAAGGTGCTTCTCCCTCTGGCCACTACGGCGAGCGCAGCTTCCCCGCAGTTTCACGTCTCTTCCAAGCACAACAGGTGAACAAAGAGCAGCACAGAGCCGCCGGTCTCCAATGCTCCGCAATCTAGAAGGAAAAAGAAGGAAAAAGGAAAAAGACCGGTTCATTCTGCCACCAAAGAGAGTTGCTTATCCCAAGACACCTTATTCCAGGCACAGAAATCATTTCTGCCACTCGAACAAACCCACTCGATGCTGTCTCAAGTCGATGGCAGCTACTTAAACCCTGTCTCAAGAATCACAGGGACACGAGCCTTGCAATTCTCAGGAAGGACTCGGCTGAGTCTTCAAGATTTCCCCACCCACAGAAGCCAGTGATCCCAGCTTGAAACAGCACATTTCCTCCCAACCCCATAGAAATTGCCCTGTGCTGCCAGCACTGAGGCTGCCAGCAGGAGCAGCAGGAGCAGGAGCAGGAGCAGCAGGAGCAGGAGCAGCAGATCCGTCCGCTCCGGGCGCGGGTCTCGGGCACCGCCGGGGTCCCTTTGGGCCGGTCCCAGTGCCCCTGGGCTAGTTCAAAATAGTATATAAATTTGATAAAAATAAGCATTAGAAATATTTAAATAATCATTTAAGGTGAAGGGGATGTTTTTTTAAATTCGGTTACAGGCAGGGCTTTTAAATAAATAATATAGAAATGAAAATATAGAAATCTATAACAAAGGTATAAATATAGGGAGATATATATAGAGAGAGAGAGAGAGAGAGAGAGAGAGAGAGAGATGAAAAAGAAATAAATACTAGTAACAAATATATACTAGTAGATTAATAATAAATATGAAAAATATATGGATGGACGTTAATATATTTTAATATCTATTATGCATTATATCTATGTGTATAAATATAAAAAATCAATATGATAGATATAGATATTAAAAATATTTAAATGAAGGGCCTTTTTGCTTTTTATTTGGTTAGAGGCAGGGCTTGCTAAGTTCCGATGGGGGGTTTTTTGGGGCGTTCCTTGGAGAAGGGTTTTTGGAAGGGGGTTGCACACCTTGTTTCTTGCCGGGCTTCTTTGCACGTGGGGGGGCGATCCCCGCCCAGCCCCGGGCTGAGCTCTGCGGCAGTGCTGCCACCTTGTGGCCACAGAGCGGTACTGCAGCTGTGCCCCGGCGCGGGCGGGGCCGAGCCGAGCGGAACCGAGCCGAGCCGAGCGGAACCGAGCCGAGCCGAGCGAAGCCGAACCGAAGCGTGCCGAGCGGAGCCGAGCGGAGCCGAGCGGAGCCGAACCGAGGCGCGCCGAGCCGAGCCGAGCCGTGTCGAGCCGAGCCGAACCGTGCCGAGCGGAGCCGTGCCGAGCGGAGCCGAGCGGCGCCGAGCGGAGCCGAGCGGCGCCGAGCGGAGCCGAGCGGCGCCGAGCGGAGCCGAGCCGAGCGGAGCCGAGCGGAGACGAGCCGAGCCGAGCGGAGCCGAGCCGAAGCGGGCCGCGGCAAGGACCCCGTCAGAGAGAGGCGTCCTCACCGCTGCCTGTCGGCGCCCGGCTGGCTCGCGTCCGGCCCCGGCGCCGCTGAGCGTACAGCCCGTGTCGGCACGGCCGGAAAAGCCGCGGAAAATTGCGCCGGAGCGGCGTCGGCGTCGGGGTGTTTGTCAGGCAGTCGAGTAGACACCCACCGCCCGGGGTCCTTGCATTTTCCCGCCTTTTCGGCCGCCATGCTTGGAAGGTCAAAGCCAGCCGCGACTCGGCAGCCATCTTGTGAGGGGCGTGACGTCACTTCCGCCCTTCCTCGCCGCCATCTTTGTTGTGGCTGAAGCCACTTCCGGCCGAGCGGCCATCTTTGTTGTGGCACGATCGAGGCCCCCGCTGCTCTCAGCGCGTCTGTCTACCTTACTTGCCTGAACGAAAAACCGGACGAAGCCGGCCGACTCCGAGCACTCCGGCTGATTTTCCGCCGCCTTTCCCGGGGCGAGGACGGTGGCGGCGGGGCTCAGCGGCTCCGGAGCTGGGCGGCGGCTGCGCCTGCGGCGGCAGGCATTGGAGTCGACGCCTCTGCCGGGGTCCTACCGGCCGGCCGCAAACTTCAGTGTGGCAATCAGCCCGACCCGGCTCCTGCGGGGGGGGGTCCCGGCTCGGCTCGGCACGCCTCGGTTCGGTTCGGCTCGGCTCGGCTCGGCTCGGCTCGGCTCGGCTCGGCTCGGCTCCGCTCGGTTCGGTTCCGCTCGGCTCGGCCCCGCCCGCGCCGCGGCACAGCTGCAGTACCGCTCTGTGACCACAAGGTGGCAGCACTGCCGCAGAGCTCAGCCCGGGGCTGGGCGGGGGTCGCCCCCGCACGTGCAAAGAAGCCCGGCAAGAAAGAACGTGTGCAACCCCCTTCCAAAAACCCTTCTCCAAGGAACGCCCCAAAAAAACCCCCCATCGGAACTTAGCAAGCCCTGCCTCTAACCAAATAAAAAGCAAAAAGGCCCTTCATTTAAATATTTTTAATATCTATTTCTATCATACTGATTTCTTTATTTATACATATGGATACAATGCATAACATGTATTAAAATACATTACCATCTATCCGTATATTTTTCATATTGAATATTAACCTGCTTTTCTAGATTTAGATAACTTGTATTTATTTCTTTCTTATGGCTATGTATATATCTATATCTATCTATCTATCTATCTATCTATCTATCTATCTATCTATCTATCTATCTATCTCCCTATATACATTTCTTTATTATAGATGTGTATATTTTCATTTCTATATTATTCATTTAAATGCCATGCCTTTAACGAAATAAAAACAAAAAGTACCACATTTAAATATTTTTAATATCTATTACTGTAATATTGATCTTCTATATTTATACACACAGATGTAATGCATAACAGATATAAAATATATTACCATTTATCCATATAGTTTTCATACTGAATATTAATCTACTTGTCTAGATATGGATTACATGTATTTATTTCTTTTTTATGGCTATACATATATAAATATATATACATATATATATCTCCCTCTATTTATTTCTTTAGTATAGATGGGTATATTCTCATTTCTATATTATTCATTTAAATGCCATGCCTCTAGCCAAATAATAAACAAAAAGTCCCTTGATTTAAATATTTTTAATATCTATTTCTATCATACTGATTTCTTTATTTATACATATGGATACAATGCATAACATGTATTAAAATACATTACCATCTATCCGTATATTTTTCATATTGAATATTAACCTGCTTTTCTAGATTTAGATAACTTGTATTTATTTCTTTCTTATGGCTATGTATATATCTATATTTATCTATCTATCTATCTATCTATCTATCTATCTATCTATCTATCTATCTCCCTATATACATTTCTTTATTATAGATGTGTATATTTTCATTTCTATATTATTCATTTAAATGCCATGCCTCTAACCAAATAATAAACAAAAAGTCCCTTCCTTAAAATATTTTTAATATTTATTTCTATCATACTGATCTTCTATATTTATAGACATAGATATGTTGCATAACAGATATTAAAATTTATTATATTAGCATCTATCCATATAGTTTTCATACTGAATATTAATCTACTTGTCTAGATATGTATTACTTGTATTTATTTCTTTTTTATGGCTATATATATTAATATATATACATATATATATATCTCCCTCTATTTATTTCTTTATTATAGATGGGTATATTTTCATTTCTATATTATTCATTTAAATGTCATGCCTCTAACCAAATAATAAACAAGAAGTCCCTTCAGTTAAATATTTTTAATATCTATTTTTATCATACTGATTTCTTTATTTATACATATAGATACAATGCATAACATGTATTAAAATACATTACCATCTATCCGTATATTTTTCATATTGAATATTAACCTGCTTTTCTAGATTTAGATAACTTGTATTTATTTCTTTCTTATGGCTATGTATATATCTATATCTCTCTATCTCTCTATCTATCTATCTATCTATCTATCTATCTATCTATCTATCTATCTATCTATCTCCCTATATACATTTCTTTATTATAGATGTGTATATTTTCATTTCTATATTATTCATTTAAATGCCATGCCTCTAACCAAATAATAAACAAAAAGTCCCTTCCTTAAAATATTTTTAATATTTATTTCTATCATACTGATCTTCTATATTTATAGACATAGATATGTTGCATAACAGATATTAAAATTTATTATATTAGCATCTATCCATATAGTTTTCATACTGAATATTAATCTACTTGTCTAGATATGGATTTCTTGTATTTATTTCTTTTTTATCTCTCTCTCTCTCTCTCTCTCTGTATATATATCTACCTAGCTCCCCTATATTTATTTTTACAGGTATATATTTCTCTTTCTAATGTTCTGCTTTTTGAAATTTGCATTTCGTTCTCTTTGAAACTCTACCCATTCATTCAGCTGACAGGTCAGAATGACAAAAATATAAAGCCCTGGTGAACCCCGAGTGCAGAACGCGCTCGTCACTATGGAACTTAGGCACAGAAATTTGTCTCGGTGCATTTTAGTACCTCATGGATGCACAGATGTGTTTTATACACTCACTTTTTACAGGGAAGTAAGAGGTGGAAAAACAAAAGCCACTTTCTTAACCCTAAGCCGTTCCTGACATAACAAAACCCTAAAGACGGCGTGCACAGAGAGGGGGTTTCTTTCCAAGGGAATTTAGAGAGATCCATTCCTGTTCCTTGCCAATGCCTACCATAAAAACCAGAACAGCTCCACAGGTTTTTGGATTCTGCATCCAGCCCTCCCAGGGAATTTCCTGGCAGCTCGGGGTCCCCTCTGGGCAAGGGTACCCGGCACGAGCCCTCCCCATTCCCCGCTCACCTTGCTCCTCCAGCGCAGCGCCTGCCTCCCTCTGCCGGGGACCTCGGCGTGCCCCAAGGGACAGGGGAGCCCCCCAGTGCCCACCCCGTCCCCCTCAGCCTTTGCTCCTCACCCCCAAAGAAGGCACAGAACAACTCCAACTGCCCTGGACAGCAGCACCCTGCTTTATTGGAAGCCCTTCTAGGACTAGACCCCCTCCCAAAAAGGAGCTCTGCTGCAACAAGAAAAGGGGGGCAGGTGCCAGAAATCCCTCCCCAAAAACCCCAGGCACAGGCCAGAGGCAGAAAGAGGGAGTGGTGGCAGAGAGGACACAGGAAGAAAAGAAAGAACAAAAGAATGGGCTGTAGGATGAAATAGAAAAACAAAACAAAACTGAAAAAAAACCAAACCAAACCAAATCACCAAAAAACCACCAAAAACAAAACCAAACCACCAAAAAACCAAAACTTCCACCCAAACCCAAAACCTGGCATGGGCAGCAAGACAGAGAGGGATTGAAAAAGAACAGAGCCAAGGAAGGGGACACAAGGAGCCACTGGGAAACAAGGGCACGGGGAAGAGCAGAGAGACAGACGGAATTAAAAAAGGCACGTGAGTGAGCCACGGAGAAGGACACAGAAAAAGGCCGAGCGCAGAACACACAGCAAGGACAGAGGGATTCTGTCCTTGATTGGACAAGAGGGAAACAAGGAGCCAGAGGGGAAAGGACCACGCCAGGGGCCGGCAAGATGGACGAGATGGACAAGGTGCTTCTCCCTCTGGCCACTACGGCGAGCGCAGCTTCCCCGCAGTTTCACGTCTCTTCCAAGCACAACAGGTGAACAAAGAGCAGCACAGAGCCGCCGGTCTCCAATGCTCCGCAATCTAGAAGGAAAAAGAAGGAAAAAGGAAAAAGACCGGTTCATTCTGCCACCAAAGAGAGTTGCTTATCCCAAGACACCTTATTCCAGGCACAGAAATCATTTCTGCCACTCGAACAAACCCACTCGATGCTGTCTCAAGTCGATGGCAGCTACTTAAACCCTGTCTCAAGAATCACAGGGACACGAGCCTTGCAATTCTCAGGAAGGACTCGGCTGAGTCTTCAAGATTTCCCCACCCACAGAAG
Organism: Poecile atricapillus; assembly: GCF_030490865.1. Lineage (NCBI taxonomy): Eukaryota > Metazoa > Chordata > Aves > Passeriformes > Paridae > Poecile > Poecile atricapillus. The sequence goes on from NC_081288.1 coordinate 227,629, forward strand.
CCAGTGATCCCAGCTTGAAACAGCACATTTCCTCCCAACCCCATAGAAATTGCCCTGTGCTGCCAGCACTGAGGCTGCCAGCAGGAGCAGCAGGAGCAGGAGCAGGAGCAGCAGGAGCAGGAGCAGCAGATCCGTCCGCTCCGGGCGCGGGTCTCGGGCACCGCCGGGGTCCCTTTGGGCCGGTCCCAGTGCCCCTGGGCTAGTTCAAAATAGTATATAAATTTGATAAAAATAAGCATTAGAAATATTTAAATAATCATTTAAGGTGAAGGGGATGTTTTTTTAAATTCGGTTACAGGCAGGGCTTTTAAATAAATAATATAGAAATGAAAATATAGAAATCTATAACAAAGGTATAAATATAGGGAGATATATATAGAGAGAGAGAGAGAGAGAGAGAGAGAGAGAGATGAAAAAGAAATAAATACTAGTAACAAATATATACTAGTAGATTAATAATAAATATGAAAAATATATGGATGGACGTTAATATATTTTAATATCTATTATGCATTATATCTATGTGTATAAATATAAAAAATCAATATGATAGATATAGATATTAAAAATATTTAAATGAAGGGCCTTTTTGCTTTTTATTTGGTTAGAGGCAGGGCTTGCTAAGTTCCGATGGGGGTTTTTTTGGGGCGTTCCTTGGAGAAGGGTTTTTGGAAGGGGGTTGCACACCTTGTTTCTTGCCGGGCTTCTTTGCACGTGGGGGGGCGATCCCCGCCCAGCCCCGGGCTGAGCTCTGCGGCAGTGCTGCCACCTTGTGGCCACAGAGCGGTACTGCAGCTGTGCCCCGGCGCGGGCGGGGCCGAGCCGAGCGGAACCGAGCCGAGCCGAGCGGAACCGAGCCGAGCCGAGCGGAACCGAGCCGAGCCGAGCGAAGCCGAACCGAAGCGTGCCGAGCGGAGCCGAGCGGAGCCGAGCGGAGCCGAACCGAGGCGCGCCGAGCCGAGCCGAGCCGTGTCGAGCCGAGCCGAACCGTGCCGAGCGGAGCCGTGCCGAGCGGAGCCGAGCGGCGCCGAGCGGAGCCGAGCGGCGCCGAGCGGAGCCGAGCCGAGCGGAGACGAGCCGAGCCGAGCGGAGCCGAGCGGAGCCGAGCCGAAGCGGGCCGCGGCAAGGACCCCGTCAGAGAGAGGCGTCCTCACCGCTGCCTGTCGGCGCCCGGCTGGCTCGCGTCCGGCCCCGGCGCCGCTGAGCGTACAGCCCGTGTCGGCACGGCCGGAAAAGCCGCGGAAAATTGCGCCGGAGCGGCGTCGGCGTCGGGGTGTTTGTCAGGCAGTCGAGTAGACACCCACCGCCCGGGGTCCTTGCATTTTCCCGCCTTTTCGGCCGCCATGCTTGGAAGGTCAAAGCCAGCCGCGACTCGGCAGCCATCTTGTGAGGGGCGTGACGTCACTTCCGCCCTTCCTCGCCGCCATCTTTGTTGTGGCTGAAGCCACTTCCGGCCGAGCGGCCATCTTTGTTGTGGCACGATCGAGGCCCCCGCTGCTCTCAGCGCGTCTGTCTACCTTACTTGCCTGAACGAAAAACCGGACGAAGCCGGCCGACTCCGAGCACTCCGGCTGATTTTCCGCCGCCTTTCCCGGGGCGAGGACGGTGGCGGCGGGGCTCAGCGGCTCCGGAGCTGGGCGGCGGCTGCGCCTGCGGCGGCAGGCATTGGAGTCGACGCCTCTGCCGGGGTCCTACCGGCCGGCCGCAAACTTCAGTGTGGCAATCAGCCCGACCCGGCTCCTGCGGGGGGGGGTCCCGGCTCGGCTCGGCACGCCTCGGTTCGGTTCGGCTCGGCTCGGCTCGGCTCGGCTCGGCTCGGCTCGGCTCGGTTCGGCTCCGCTCGGCTCGGCCCCGCCCGCGCCGCGGCACAGCTGCAGTACCGCTCTGTGGCCACAAGGTGGCAGCACTGCCGCAGAGCTCAGCCCGGGGCTGGGCGGGGGTCGCCCCCGCACGTGCAAAAAAGCCCGGCAAGAAAGAACGTGTGCAACCCCCTTCCAAAAACCCTTCTCCAAGGAACGCCCCAAAAAACCCCCCATCGGAACTTAGCAAGCCCTGCCTCTAACCAAATAAAAAGCAAAAAGGCCCTTCATTTAAATATTTTTAATATCTATTTCTGTCATATTGAACTTCTTTATTTATACAAATAGATATAATACATAACAGATATTAAAATATATTCTATTAGCATAATAGATAATAGATATTAAAATTTATTATATAAACATCTATCCATATAGTTTTCATACTGAATATTAATCTACTTGTCTAGATTAAATTACTTGTATTTATTTCTTTTTTATGGCTATATATATTAATATATATATATGTACCACCCTATATTCATTTTTGGAGTATAGATGTGTATACTTTCCTTTCTATATTATTTATTCAAAAGCCCTGCTTGTAACAAAATAAAAAAAAAAAGACCCTTGATTTAAATAGTTTTAATATCTATTTCTATCATATTGATCTTCTATATTTATACACATAGATATAATACATAACAGATATTAAAACATATTATATTAGCATCTATCCATATAGTTTGCATACTGAATATTAATATACTTGTCTAGATTTGGATTACATGTATTTATTTCTTTTTTATGGCTATATTTATATATGTATATGTATATATATACATATATATATCTCCCTCTATTTATTTCTTTAGTATAGATGTGTATATTTTCATTTCTATATTATTCATTTAAATGCCATGCCTTTAACCAAACAAAAACAAAAAGTCCCTCATTTAAATATTTTTAATATCTATTACTATAATATTGATCTTTTATATTTCTACACACAGATGTAATGCATAACAGATATAAAATATATTACCATTTATCCATATAGTTTTCATACTGAATATTAATCTACTTGTCTAGATATTGATTACATGTATTTATTTCTTTTTTATGGCTATATATATTAATATATATACATATATATATATCTCCCTCTATTTATTTCTTTAGTATAGATGAGTATATTTTCATTTCTATATTATTCATTTAAATGCCATGCCTCTAGCCAAATAATAAACAAAAAGTCCCTTGATTTAAATATTTTTAAAATCCATTTCTATCATACTGATTTCTTTATTTATACATATAGATACAATGCATAACATGTATTAAAATACATTACCATCTATCCGTATATTTTTCATATTGAATATTAACCTGCTTTTCTAGATTTAGATAACTTGTATTTATTTCTTTCTTATGGCTATGTATATATCTATATCTATCTATCTCTCTATCTATCTATCTATCTATCTATCTATCTATCTATCTATCTATCTATCTATCTCCCTATATACATTTCTTTATTATAGATGTGTATATTTTCATTTCTATATTATTCATTTAAATGCCATGCCTTTAACGAAATAAAAACAAAAAGTCCCACATTTAAATATTTTTAATATCTATTACTGTAATATTGATCTTCTATATTTATACACACAGATGTAATGCATAACAGATATAAAATATATTACCATTTATCCATACAGTTTTCATACTGAATATTAATCTACTTGTCTAGATATGGATTTCTTGTATTTATTTCTATTTTATGGCTATCTATCTATCTATCTATCTATCTATCTATCTATCTATCTATCTCCCTATATACATTTCTTTATTATAGATGTGTATATTTTCATTTCTATATTATTCATTTAAATGCCATGCCTCTAGCCAAATAATAAACAAAAAGTCCCTTGATTTAAATATTTTTAATATCTATTTCTATCATACTGATTTCTTTATTTATACATATGGATACAATGCATAACATGTATTAAAATACATTACCATCTATCCGTATATTTTTCATATTGAATATTAACCTGCTTTTCTAGATTTAGATAACTTGTATTTATTTCTTTCTTATGGCTATGTATATATCTATATCTATCTATCTATCTATCTATCTATCTATCTATCTATCTATCTATCTATCTATCTCCCTATATACATTTCTTTATTATAGATCTGTATATTTTCATTTCTATATTATTCATTTAAATGCCATGCCTTTAACCAAACAAAAACAAAAAGGTCCCTCATTTAAATATTTTTAATATCTATTACTATAATATTGATCTTCTATATTTATACACACAGATGTAATGCATAACAGATATAAAATATATTACCATTTATCCATATAGTTTTCATACTGAATATTAATCTACTTGTCTAGATATGGATTACATGTATTTATTTCTTTTTTATGGCTATACATATATAAATATATATACATATATATATCTCCCTCTATTTATTTCTTTAGTATAGATGGGTATATTTTCATTTCTATATTATTCATTTAAATGCCATGCCTCTAGCCAAATAATAAACAAAAAGTCCCTTGATTTAAATATTTTTAATATCTATTTCTATCATACTGATTTCTTTATTTATACATATGGATACAATGCATAACATGTATTAAAATACATTACCATCTATCCGTATATTTTTCATATTGAATATTAACCTGCTTTTCTAGATTTAGATAACTTGTATTTATTTCTTTCTTATGGCTATGTATATATCTCTATCTCTCTATCTATCTATCTATCTATCTATCTATCTATCTATCTATCTATCTATCTATCTATCTCCCTATATACATTTCTTTATTATAGATGTGTATATTTTCATTTCTATATTATTCATTTAAATGCCATGCCTTTAACCAAATAAAAACAAAAAGTCCCTCATTTAAATATTTTTAATATCTATTACTGTAATATTGATCTTCTATATTTATACACACAGATGTAATGCATAACAGATATAAAATATATTACCATTTATCCATACAGTTTTCATACTGAATATTAATCTACTTGTCTAGATATGGATTTCTTGTATTAATTTCTATTTTATGGCTATCTATCTATCTATCTATCTATCTATCTATCTATCTATCTATCTATCTATCTCCCAATATACATTTCTTTATTATAGATGTGTATATTTTCATTTCTATATTATTCATTTAAATGCCATGCCTCTAGCCAAATAATAAACAAAAAGTCCCTTGATTTAAATATTTTTAATATCTATTTCTATCATACTGATTTCTTTATTTATACATATGGATACAATGCATAACATGTATTAAAATACATTACCATCTATCCGTATATTTTTCATATTGAATATTAACCTGCTTTTCTAGATTTAGATAACTTGTATTTATTTCTTTCTTATGGCTATGTATATATCTCTATCTATCTATCTATCTATCTATCTATCTATCTATCTATCTATCTATCTCCCTATATACATTTCTTTATTATAGATGTGTATATTTTCATTTCTATATTATTCATTTAAATGCCATGCCTTTAACCAAATAAAAACAAAAAGTCCCTCATTTAAATATTTTTAATATCTATTACTGTAATATTGATCTTCTATATTTATACACACAGATGTAATGCATAACAGATATAAAATATATTACCATTTATCCATACAGTTTTCATACTGAATATTAATCTACTTGTCTAGATATGGATTTCTTGTATTAATTTCTATTTTATGGCTATCTATCTATCTATCTATCTATCTATCTATCTATCTATCTATCTATCTATCTCCCTATATACATTTCTTTATTATAGATCTGTATATTTTCATTTCTATATTATTCATTTAAATGCCATGCCTTTAACGAAATAAAAACAAAAAGTCCCACATTTAAATATTTTTAATATCTATTACTGTAATATTGATCTTCTATATTTATACACACAGATGTAATGCATAACAGATATAAAATATATTACCATTTATCCATACAGTTTTCATACTGAATATTAATCTACTTGTCTAGATATGGATTTCTTGTATTTATTTCTATTTTATGGCTATCTATCTATCTATCTATCTATCTATCTATCTATCTATCTATCTCCCAATATACATTTCTTTATTATAGATGTGTATATTTTCATTTCTATATTATTCATTTAAATGCCATGCCTCTAGCTAAATAATAAACAAAAAGTCCCTTGATTTAAATATTTTTAATATCTATTTCTATCATACTGATTTCTTTATTTATACATATGGATACAATGCATAACATGTATTAAAATACATTACCATCTATCCGTATATTTTTCATATTGAATATTAACCTGCTTTTCTAGATTTAGATAACTTGTATTTATTTCTTTCTTATGGCTATGTATATATCTATATCTATCTATCTATCTATCTATCTATCTATCTATCTATCTATCTCCCTATATACATTTCTTTATTATAGATGTGTATATTTTCATTTCTATATTATTCATTTAAATGCCATGCCTTTAACCAAACAAAAACAAAAAGGTCCCTCATTTAAATATTTTTAATATCTATTACTATAATATTGATCTTCTATATTTATACACACAGATGTAATGCATAACAGATATAAAATATATTACCATTTATCCATATAGTTTTCATACTGAATATTAATCTACTTGTCTAGATATGGATTACATGTATTTATTTCTTTTTTATGGCTATACATATATAAATATATATACATATATATATCTCCCTCTATTTATTTCTTTAGTATAGATGGGTATATTTTCATTTCTATATTATTCATTTAAATGCCATGCCTCTAGCCAAATAATAAACAAAAAGTCCCTTGATTTAAATATTTTTAATATCTATTTCTATCATACTGATTTCTTTATTTATACATATGGATACAATGCATAACATGTATTAAAATACATTACCATCTATCCGTATATTTTTCATATTGAATATTAATCTGCTTTTCTAGATTTAGATAACTTGTATTTATTTCTTTCTTATGGCTATGTATATATCTCTATCTATCTATCTATCTATCTATCTATCTATCTATCTATCTATCTATCTATCTATCTCCCTATATACATTTCTTTATTATAGATGTGTATATTTTCATTTCTATATTATTCATTTAAATGCCATGCCTTTAACCAAATAAAAACAAAAAGTCCCTCATTTAAATATTTTTAATATCTATTACTGTAATATTGATCTTCTATATTTATACACACAGATGTAATGCATAACAGATATAAAATATATTACCATTTATCCATACAGTTTTCATACTGAATATTAATCTACTTGTCTAGATATGGATTTCTTGTATTTATTTCTATTTTATGGCTATCTATCTATCTATCTATCTATCTATCTATCTATCTATCTATCTATCTATCTATCTCCCTATATACATTTCTTTATTATAGATGTGTATATTTTCATTTCTATATTATTCATTTAAATGCCATGCCTCTAGCCAAATAATAAACAAAAAGTCCCTTGATTTAAATATTTTTAATATCTATTTCTATCATACTGATTTCTTTATTTATACATATGGATACAATGCATAACATGTATTAAAATACATTACCATCTATCCGTATATTTTTCATATTGAATATTAACCTGCTTTTCTAGATTTAGATAACTTGTATTTATTTCTTTCTTATGGCTATGTATATATCTATATCTATCTATCTATCTATCTATCTATCTATCTATCTATCTATCTATCTATCTCCCTATATACATTTCTTTATTATAGATGTGTATATTTTCATTTCTATATTATTCATTTAAATGCCATGCCTTTAACCAAACAAAAACAAAAAGGTCCCTCATTTAAATATTTTTAATATCTATTACTATAATATTGATCTTCTATATTTATACACACAGATGTAATGCATAACAGATATAAAATATATTACCATTTATCCATATAGTTTTCATACTGAATATTAATCTACTTGTCTAGATATGGATTACATGTATTTATTTCTTTTTTATGGCTATACATATATAAATATATATACATATATATATCTCCCTCTATTTATTTCTTTAGTATAGATGGGTATATTTTCATTTCTATATTATTCATTTAAATGCCATGCCTCTAGCCAAATAATAAACAAAAAGTCCCTTGATTTAAATATTTTTAATATCTATTTCTATCATACTGATTTCTTTATTTATACATATGGATACAATGCATAACATGTATTAAAATACATTACCATCTATCCGTATATTTTTCATATTGAATATTAACCTGCTTTTCTAGATTTAGATAACTTGTATTTATTTCTTTCTTATGGCTATGTATATATCTATATCTATCTATCTATCTATCTATCTATCTATCTATCTATCTATCTATCTATCTATCTATCTCCCTATATACATTTCTTTATTATAGATGTGTATATTTTCATTTCTATATTATTCATTTAAATGCCATGCCTCTAACCAAATAATAAACAAAAAGTCCCTTCCTTAAAATATTTTTAATATTTATTTCTATCATACTGATCTTCTATATTTATAGACATAGATATGTTGCATAACAGATATTAAAATTTATTATATTAGCATCTATCCATATAGTTTTCATACTGAATATTAATCTACTTGTCTAGATATGGATTTCTTGTATTTATTTCTTTTTTATCTCTCTCTCTCTCTCTCTCTCTGTATATATATCTACCTAGCTCCCCTATATTTATTTTTACAGGTATATATTTCTCTTTCTAATGTTCTGCTTTTTGAAATTTGCATTTCGTTCTCTTTGAAACTCTACCCATTCATTCAGCTGACAGGTCAGAATGACAAAAATATAAAGCCCTGGTGAACCCCGAGTGCAGAACGCGCTCGTCACTATGGAACTTAGGCACAGAAATTTGTCTCGGTGCATTTTAGTACCTCATGGATGCACAGATGTGTTTTATACACTCACTTTTTACAGGGAAGTAAGAGGTGGAAAAACAAAAGCCACTTTCTTAACCCTAAGCCGTTCCTGACATAACAAAACCCTAAAGACGGCGTGCACAGAGAGGGGGTTTCTTTCCAAGGGAATTTAGAGAGATCCATTCCTGTTCCTTGCCAATGCCTACCGTAAAAACCAGAACAGCTCCACAGGTTTTTGGATTCTGCATCCAGCCCTCCCAGGGAATTTCCTGGCAGCTCGGGGTCCCCTCTGGGCAAGGGTACCCGGCACGAGCCCTCCCCATTCCCCGCTCACCTTGCTCCTCCAGCGCAGCGCCTGCCTCCCTCTGCCGGGGACCTCGGCGTGCCCCAAGGGACATGGGAGCCCCCCAGTGCCCACCCCGTCCCCCTCAGCCTTTGCTCCTCACCCCCAAAGAAGGCACAGAACAACTCCAACTGCCCTGGACAGCAGCACCCTGCTTTATTGGAAGCCCTTCTAGGACTAGACCCCCTCCCAAAAAGGAGCTCTGCTGCAACAAGAAAAGGGGGGCAGGTGCCAGAAATCCCTCCCCAAAAACCCCAGGCACAGGCCAGAGGCAGAAAGAGGGAGTGGTGGCAGAGAGGACACAGGAAGAAAAGAAAGAACAAAAGAATGGGCTGTAGGATGAAATAGAAAAACAAAACAAAACTGAAAAAAAACCAAACCAAACCAAATCACCAAAAAACCACCAAAAACAAAACCAAACCACCAAAAAACCAAAACTTCCACCCAAACCCAAAACCTGGCATGGGCAGCAAGACAGAGAGGGATTGAAAAAGAACAGAGCCAAGGAAGGGGACACAAGGAGCCACTGGGAAACAAGGGCACGGGGAAGAGCAGAGAGACAGACGGAATTAAAAAAGGCACGTGAGTGAGCCACGGAGAAGGACACAGAAAAAGGCCGAGCGCAGAACACACAGCAAGGACAGAGGGATTCTGTCCTTGATTGGACAAGAGGGAAACAAGGAGCCAGAGGGGAAAGGACCACGCCAGGGGCCGGCAAGATGGACGAGATGGACAAGGTGCTTCTCCCTCTGGCCACTACGGCGAGCGCAGCTTCCCCGCAGTTTCACGTCTCTTCCAAGCACAACAGGTGAACAAAGAGCAGCACAGAGCCGCCGGTCTCCAATGCTCCGCAATCTAGAAGGAAAAAGAAGGAAAAAGGAAAAAGACCGGTTCATTCTGCCACCAAAGAGAGTTGCTTATCCCAAGACACCTTATTCCAGGCACAGAAATCATTTCTGCCACTCGAACAAACCCACTCGATGCTGTCTCAAGTCGATGGCAGCTACTTAAACCCTGTCTCAAGAATCACAGGGACACGAGCCTTGCAATTCTCAGGAAGGACTCGGCTGAGTCTTCAAGATTTCCCCACCCACAGAAGCCAGTGATCCCAGCTTGAAACAGCACATTTCCTCCCAACCCCATAGAAATTGCCCTGTGCTGCCAGCACTGAGGCTGCCAGCAGGAGCAGCAGGAGCAGGAGCAGGAGCAGCAGGAGCAGGAGCAGCAGATCCGTCCGCTCCGGGCGCGGGTCTCGGGCACGGCCGGGGTCCCTTTGGGCCGGTCCCAGTGCCCCTGGGCTAGTTCAAAATAGTATATAAATTTGATAAAAATAAGCATTAGAAATATTTAAATAATCATTTAAGGTGAAGGGGATGTTTTTTTAAATTCGGTTACAGGCAGGGCTTTTAAATAAATAATATAGAAATGAAAATATAGAAATCTATAACAAAGGTATAAATATAGGGAGATATATATAGAGAGAGAGAGAGAGAGAGAGAGAGAGATGAAAAAGAAATAAATACTAGTAACAAATATATACTAGTAGATTAATAATAAATATGAAAAATATATGGATGGACGTTAATATATTTTAATATCTATTATGCATTATATCTATGTGTATAAATATAAAAAATCAATATGATAGACATAGATATTAAAAATATTTAAATGAAGGGCCTTTTTGCTTTTTATTTGGTTAGAGGCAGGGCTTGCTAAGTTCCGATGGGGGTTTTTTTGGGGCGTTCCTTGGAGAAGGGTTTTTGGAAGGGGGTTGCACACCTTGTTTCTTGCCGGGCTTCTTTGCACGTGGGGGGGCGATCCCCGCCCAGCCCCGGGCTGAGCTCTGCGGCAGTGCTGCCACCTTGTGGCCACAGAGCGGTACTGCAGCTGTGCCCCGGCGCGGGCGGGGCCGAGCCGAGCGGAACCGAGCCGAGCCGAGCGGAGCCGAGCGGAGCCGAGCGGAGCCGAACCGAAGCGTGCCGAGCGGAGCCGAGCGGAGCCGAGCGGAGCCGAACCGAGGCGCGCCGAGCCGAGCCGAGCCGTGTCGAGCCGAGCCGAACCGTGCCGAGCGGAGCCGTGCCGAGCGGAGCCGAGCGGCGCCGAGCGGAGCCGAGCGGCGCCGAGCGGAGCCGAGCCGAGCGGAGCCGAGCGGAGACGAGCCGAGCCGAGCGGAGCCGAGCCGAAGCGGGCCGCGGCAAGGACCCCGTCAGAGAGAGGCGTCCTCACCGCTGCCTGTCGGCGCCCGGCTGGCTCGCGTCCGGCCCCGGCGCCGCTGAGCGTACAGCCCGTGTCGGCACGGCCGGAAAAGCCGCGGAAAATTGCGCCGGAGCGGCGTCGGCGTCGGGGTGTTTGTCAGGCAGTCGAGTAGACACCCACCGCCCGGGGTCCTTGCATTTTCCCGCCTTTTCGGCCGCCATGCTTGGAAGGTCAAAGCCAGCCGCGACTCGGCAGCCATCTTGTGAGGGGCGTGACGTCACTTCCGCCCTTCCTCGCCGCCATCTTTGTTGTGGCTGAAGCCACTTCCGGCCGAGCGGCCATCTTTGTTGTGGCACGATCGAGGCCCCCGCTGCTCTCAGCGCGTCTGTCTACCTTACTTGCCTGAACGAAAAACCGGACGAAGCCGGCCGACTCCGAGCACTCCGGCTGATTTTCCGCCGCCTTTCCCGGGGCGAGGACGGTGGCGGCGGGGCTCAGCGGCTCCGGAGCTGGGCGGCGGCTGCGCCTGCGGCGGCAGGCATTGGAGTCGACGCCTCTGCCGGGGTCCTACCGGCCGGCCGCAAACTTCAGTGTGGCAATCAGCCCGACCCGGCTCCTGCGGGGGGGGGTCCCGGCTCGGCTCGGCACGCCTCGGTTCGGTTCGGCTCGACTCGGCTCGGCTCGGCTCGGCTCGGTTCGGCTCCGCTCGGCTCGGCCCCGCCCGCGCCGCGGCACAGCTGCAGTACCACTCTGTGGCCACAAGGTGGCAGCACTGCCGCAGAGCTCAGCCCGGGGCTGGGCGGGGATCGCCCCCGCACGTGCAAAGAAGCCCGGCAAGAAAGAACGTGTGCAAGCCCCTTCCAAAAACCCTTCTCCAAGGAACGCCCCAAAAAACCCCCCATCGGAACTTAGCAAGCCCTGCCTCTAACCAAATAAAAAGCAAAAAGGCCCTTCATTTAAATATTTTTAATATCTATTTCTGTCATATTGAACTTCTTTATTTATACAAATAGATATAATACATAACAGATATTAAAATATATTCTATTAGCATAATAGATAATAGATATTAAAATTTATTATATAAACATCTATCCATATAGTTTTCATACTGAATATTAATCTACTTGTCTAGATTAAATTACTTGTATTTATTTCTTTTTTATGGCTATATATATTAATATATATATATGTACCACCCTATATTCATTTTTGGAGTATAGATGTGTATACTTTCCTTTCTATATTATTTATTCAAAAGCCCTGCTTGTAACAAAATAAAAAAAAAAAGACCCTTGATTTAAATAGTTTTAATATCTATTTCTATCATATTGATCTTCTATATTTATACACATAGATATAATACATAACAGATATTAAAACATATTATATTAGCATCTATCCATATAGTTTGCATACTACATATTAATATACTTGTCTAGATTTGGATTACATGTATTTATTTCTTTTTTATGGCTATATTTATATATGTATATGTATATATATACATATATATATCTCCCTCTATTTATTTCTTTAGTATAGATGTGTATATTTCCATTTCTATATTATTCATTTAAATGCCATGCCTTTAACCAAACAAAAACAAAAAGTCCCTCATTTAAATATTTTTAATATCTATTACTATAATATTGATCTTTTATATTTCTACACACAGATGTAATGCATAACAGATATAAAATATATTACAATTTATCCAAATAGTTTTCATACTGAATATTAATCTACTTGTCTAGATATTGATTACATGTATTTATTTCTTTTTTATGGCTATATATATTAATATATATACATATATATATATCTCCCTCTATTTATTTCTTTATTATAGATGTGTATATTTTCATTTCTATATTATTCATTTAAATGCCATGCCTCTAGCCAAATAATAAACAAAAAGTCCCTTCAGTTAAATATTTTTAATATCTATTTCTATCATACTGATTTCTTTATTTATACATATGGATACAATGCATAACATGTATTAAAATACATTACCATCTATCCGTATATTTTTCATATTGAATATTAACCTGCTTTTCTAGATTTAGATAACTTGTATTTATTTCTTTCTTATGGCTATGTATATATCTATATCTATCTATCTATCTATCTATCTATCTATCTATCTATCTATCTATCTATCTCCCTATATACATTTCTTTATTATAGATCTGTATATTTTCATTTCTATATTATTCATTTAAATGCCATGCCTTTAACCAAATAAAAACACCAAGTCCCTCATTTAAATATTTTTAATATCTATTACTGTAATATTGATCTTCTATATTTATACACACAGATGTAATGCATAACAGATATAAAATATATTACCATTTATCCATACAGTTTTCATACTGAATATTAATCTACTTGTCTAGATATGGATTTCTTGTATTAATTTCTATTTTATGGCTATCTATCTATCTATCTATCTATCTATCTATCTATCTATCTATCTATCTCCCTATATACATTTCTTTATTATAGATGTGTATATTTTCATTTCTATATTATTCATTTAAATGCCATGCCTTTAACCAAACAAAAACAAAAAGGTCCCTCATTTAAATATTTTTAATATCTATTACTATAATATTGATCTTCTATATCTATACACACAGATGTAATGCATAACAGATATAAAATATATTACCATTTATCCATATAGTTTTCATACTGAATATTAATCTACTTGTCTAGATATGGATTACATGTATTTATTTCTTTTTTATGGCTATACATATATAAATATATATACATATATATATCTCCCTCTATTTATTTCTTTAGTATAGATGGGTATATTTTCATTTCTATATTATTCATTTAAATGCCATGCCTCTAGCCAAATAATAAACAAAAAGTCCCTTGATTTAAATATTTTTAATATCTATTTCTATCATACTGATTTCTTTATTTATACATATGGATACAATGCATAACATGTATTAAAATACATTACCATCTATCCGTATATTTTTCATATTGAATATTAACCTGCTTTTCTAGATTTAGATAACTTGTATTTATTTCTTTCTTATGGCTATGTATATATCTATATCTCTCTATCTATCTATCTATCTATCTATCTATCTATCTATCTATCTATCTATCTCCCTATATACATTTCTTTATTATAGATGTGTATATTTTCATTTCTATATTATTCATTTAAATGCCATGCCTCTAACCAAATAATAAACAAAAAGTCCCTTCCTTAAAATATTTTTAATATTTATTTCTATCATACTGATCTTCTATATTTATAGACATAGATATGTTGCATAACAGATATTAAAATTTATTATATTAGCATCTATCCATATAGTTTTCATACTGAATATTAATCTACTTGTCTAGATATGTATTACTTGTATTTATTTCTTTTTTATGGCTATATATATTAATATATATACATATATATATATCTCCCTATATACATTTCTTTATTATAGATCTGTATATTTTCATTTCTATATTATTCATTTAAATGTCATGCCTCTAACCAAATAATAAACAAGAAGTCCCTTCAGTTAAATATTTTTAATATCTATTTTTATCATACTGATTTCTTTATTTATACATATAGATACAATGCATAACATGTATTAAAATACATTACCATCTATCCGTATATTTTTCATATTGAATATTAACCTGCTTTTCTAGATTTAGATAACTTGTATTTATTTCTTTCTTATGGCTATGTATATATCTATATCTCTCTATCTCTCTATCTATCTATCTATCTATCTATCTATCTATCTCCCTATATACATTTCTTTATTATAGATGTGTATATTTTCATTTCTATATTATTCATTTAAATGCCATGCCTCTAACCAAATAATAAACAAAAAGTCCCTTCCTTAAAATATTTTTAATATTTATTTCTATCATACTGATCTTCTATATTTATAGACATAGATATGTTGCATAACAGATATTAAAATTTATTATATTAGCATCTATCCATATAGTTTTCATACTGAATATTAATCTACTTGTCTAGATATGGATTTCTTGTATTTATTTCTTTTTTATCTCTCTCTCTCTCTCTCTGTATATATATCTACCTAGCTCCCCTATATTTATTTTTACAGGTATATATTTCTCTTTCTAATGTTCTGCTTTTTGAAATTTGCATTTCTTTCTCTTTGAAACTCTACCCATTCATTCAGCTGACAGGTCAGAATGACAAAAATATAAAGCCCTGGTGAACCCCGAGTGCAGAACGCGCTCGTCACTATGGAACTTAGGCACAGAAATTTGTCTCGGTGCATTTTAGTACCTCATGGATGCACAGATGTGTTTTATACACTCACTTTTTACAGGGAAGTAAGAGGTGGAAAAACAAAAGCCACTTTCTTAACCCTAAGCCGTTCCTGACATAACAAAACCCTAAAGACGGCGTGCACAGAGAGGGGGTTTCTTTCCAAGGGAATTTAGAGAGATCCATTCCTGTTCCTTGCCAATGCCTACCGTAAAAACCAGAACAGCTCCACAGGTTTTTGGATTCTGCATCCAGCCCTCCCAGGGAATTTCCTGGCAGCTCGGGGTCCCCTCTGGGCAAGGGTACCCGGCACGAGCCCTCCCCATTCCCCGCTCACCTTGCTCCTCCAGCGCAGCGCCTGCCTCCCTCTGCCGGGGACCTCGGCGTGCCCCAAGGGACAGGGGAGCCCCCCAGTGCCCACCCCGTCCCCCTCAGCCTTTGCTCCTCACCCCCAAAGAAGGCACAGAACAACTCCAACTGCCCTGGACAGCAGCACCCTGCTTTATTGGAAGCCCTTCTAGGACTAGACCCCCTCCCAAAAAGGAGCTCTGCTGCAACAAGAAAAGGGGGGCAGGTGCCAGAAATCCCTCCCCAAAAACCCCAGGCACAGGCCAGAGGCAGAAAGAGGGAGTGGTGGCAGAGAGGACACAGGAAGAAAAGAAAGAACAAAAGAATGGGCTGTAGGATGAAATAGAAAAACAAAACAAAACTGAAAAAAAACCAAACCAAACCAAATCACCAAAAAACCACCAAAAACAAAACCAAACCACCAAAAAACCAAAACTTCCACCCAAACCCAAAACCTGGCATGGGCAGCAAGACAGAGAGGGATTGAAAAAGAACAGAGCCAAGGAAGGGGACACAAGGAGCCACTGGGAAACAAGGGCACGGGGAAGAGCAGAGAGACAGACGGAATTAAAAAAGGCACGTGAGTGAGCCACGGAGAAGGACACAGAAAAAGGCCGAGCGCAGAACACACAGCAAGGACAGAGGGATTCTGTCCTTGATTGGACAAGAGGGAAACAAGGAGCCAGAGGGGAAAGGACCACGCCAGGGGCCGGCAAGATGGACGAGATGGACAAGGTGCTTCTCCCTCTGGCCACTACGGCGAGCGCAGCTTCCCCGCAGTTTCACGTCTCTTCCAAGCACAACAGGTGAACAAAGAGCAGCACAGAGCCGCCGGTCTCCAATGCTCCGCAATCTAGAAGGAAAAAGAAGGAAAAAGGAAAAAGACCGGTTCATTCTGCCACCAAAGAGAGTTGCTTATCCCAAGACACCTTATTCCAGGCACAGAAATCATTTCTGCCACTCGAACAAACCCACTCGATGCTGTCTCAAGTCGATGGCAGCTACTTAAACCCTGTCTCAAGAATCACAGGGACACGAGCCTTGCAATTCTCAGGAAGGACTCGGCTGAGTCTTCAAGATTTCCCCACCCACAGAAGCCAGTGATCCCAGCTTGAAACAGCACATTTCCTCCCAACCCCATAGAAATTGCCCTGTGCTGCCAGCACTGAGGCTGCCAGCAGGAGCAGCAGGAGCAGGAGCAGGAGCAGCAGGAGCAGGAGCAGCAGATCCGTCCGCTCCGGGCGCGGGTCTCGGGCACGGCCGGGGTCCCTTTGGGCCGGTCCCAGTGCCCCTGGGCTAGTTCAAAATAGTATATAAATTTGATAAAAATAAGCATTAGAAATATTTAAATAATCATTTAAGGTGAAGGGGATGTTTTTTTAAATTCGGTTACAGGCAGGGCTTTTAAATAAATAATATAGAAATGAAAATATAGAAATCTATAACAAAGGTATAAATATAGGGAGATATATATAGAGAGAGAGAGAGAGAGAGAGAGAGAGATGAAAAAGAAATAAATACTAGTAACAAATATATACTAGTAGATTAATAATAAATATGAAAAATATATGGATGGACGTTAATATATTTTAATATCTATTATGCATTATATCTATGTGTATAAATATAAAAAATCAATATGATAGACATAGATATTAAAAATATTTAAATGAAGGGCCTTTTTGCTTTTTATTTGGTTAGAGGCAGGGCTTGCTAAGTTCCGATGGGGGTTTTTTTGGGGCGTTCCTTGGAGAAGGGTTTTTGGAAGGGGGTTGCACACCTTGTTTCTTGCCGGGCTTCTTTGCACGTGGGGGGGCGATCCCCGCCCAGCCCCGGGCTGAGCTCTGCGGCAGTGCTGCCACCTTGTGGCCACAGAGCGGTACTGCAGCTGTGCCCCGGCGCGGGCGGGGCCGAGCCGAGCGGAACCGAGCCGAGCCGAGCGGAGCCGAGCGGAGCCGAGCGGAGCCGAACCGAAGCGTGCCGAGCGGAGCCGAGCGGAGCCGAGCGGAGCCGAACCGAGGCGCGCCGAGCCGAGCCGAGCCGTGTCGAGCCGAGCCGAACCGTGCCGAGCGGAGCCGTGCCGAGCGGAGCCGAGCGGCGCCGAGCGGAGCCGAGCGGCGCCGAGCGGAGCCGAGCCGAGCGGAGCCGAGCGGAGACGAGCCGAGCCGAGCGGAGCCGAGCCGAAGCGGGCCGCGGCAAGGACCCCGTCAGAGAGAGGCGTCCTCACCGCTGCCTGTCGGCGCCCGGCTGGCTCGCGTCCGGCCCCGGCGCCGCTGAGCGTACAGCCCGTGTCGGCACGGCCGGAAAAGCCGCGGAAAATTGCGCCGGAGCGGCGTCGGCGTCGGGGTGTTTGTCAGGCAGTCGAGTAGACACCCACCGCCCGGGGTCCTTGCATTTTCCCGCCTTTTCGGCCGCCATGCTTGGAAGGTCAAAGCCAGCCGCGACTCGGCAGCC
The DNA here is from genome assembly GCF_030490865.1 of Poecile atricapillus. Lineage (NCBI taxonomy): Eukaryota > Metazoa > Chordata > Aves > Passeriformes > Paridae > Poecile > Poecile atricapillus. The sequence goes on from NC_081288.1 coordinate 246,044, forward strand.
ATCTTGTGAGGGGCGTGACGTCACTTCCGCCCTTCCTCGCCGCCATCTTTGTTGTGGCTGAAGCCACTTCCGGCCGAGCGGCCATCTTTGTTGTGGCACGATCGAGGCCCCCGCTGCTCTCAGCGCGTCTGTCTACCTTACTTGCCTGAACGAAAAACCGGACGAAGCCGGCCGACTCCGAGCACTCCGGCTGATTTTCCGCCGCCTTTCCCGGGGCGAGGACGGTGGCGGCGGGGCTCAGCGGCTCCGGAGCTGGGCGGCGGCTGCGCCTGCGGCGGCAGGCATTGGAGTCGACGCCTCTGCCGGGGTCCTACCGGCCGGCCGCAAACTTCAGTGTGGCAATCAGCCCGACCCGGCTCCTGCGGGGGGGGGTCCCGGCTCGGCTCGGCACGCCTCGGTTCGGTTCGGCTCGACTCGGCTCGGCTCGGCTCGGCTCGGTTCGGCTCCGCTCGGCTCGGCCCCGCCCGCGCCGCGGCACAGCTGCAGTACCACTCTGTGGCCACAAGGTGGCAGCACTGCCGCAGAGCTCAGCCCGGGGCTGGGTGGGGATCGCCCCCGCACGTGCAAAGAAGCCCGGCAAGAAAGAACGTGTGCAACCCCCTTCCAAAAACCCTTCTCCAAGGAACGCCCCAAAAAACCCCCCATCGGAACTTAGCAAGCCCTGCCTCTAACCAAATAAAAAGCAAAAAGGCCCTTCATTTAAATATTTTTAATATCTATTTCTGTCATATTGAACTTCTTTATTTATACAAATAGATATAATACATAACAGATATTAAAATATATTCTATTAGCATAATAGATAATAGATATTAAAATTTATTATATAAACATCTATCCATATAGTTTTCATACTGAATATTAATCTACTTGTCTAGATTAAATTACTTGTATTTATTTCTTTTTTATGGCTATATATATTAATATATATATATGTACCACCCTATATTCATTTTTGGAGTATAGATGTGTATACTTTCCTTTCTATATTATTTATTCAAAAGCCCTGCTTGTAACAAAATAAAAAAAAAAAGACCCTTGATTTAAATAGTTTTAATATCTATTTCTATCATATTGATCTTCTATATTTATACACATAGATATAATACATAACAGATATTAAAACATATTATATTAGCATCTATCCATATAGTTTGCATACTGAATATTAATATACTTGTCTAGATTTGGATTACATGTATTTATTTCTTTTTTATGGCTATATTTATATATGTATATGTATATATATACATATATATATCTCCCTCTATTTATTTCTTTAGTATAGATGTGTATATTTTCATTTCTATATTATTCATTTAAATGCCATGCCTTTAACCAAACAAAAACAAAAAGTCCCTCATTTAAATATTTTTAATATCTATTACTATAATATTGATCTTTTATATTTCTACACACAGATGTAATGCATAACAGATATAAAATATATTACCATTTATCCATATAGTTTTCATACTGAATATTAATCTACTTGTCTAGATATTGATTACATGTATTTATTTCTTTTTTATGGCTATATATATTAATATATATACATATATATATATCTCCCTCTATTTATTTCTTTAGTATAGATGAGTATATTTTCATTTCTATATTATTCATTTAAATGCCATGCCTCTAGCCAAATAATAAACAAAAAGTCCCTTGATTTAAATATTTTTAAAATCCATTTCTATCATACTGATTTCTTTATTTATACATATAGATACAATGCATAACATGTATTAAAATACATTACCATCTATCCGTATATTTTTCATATTGAATATTAACCTGCTTTTCTAGATTTAGATAACTTGTATTTATTTCTTTCTTATGGCTATGTATATATCTATATCTATCTATCTCTCTATCTATCTATCTATCTATCTATCTATCTATCTATCTATCTATCTATCTATCTATCTCCCTATATACATTTCTTTATTATAGATGTGTATATTTTCATTTCTATATTATTCATTTAAATGCCATGCCTTTAACGAAATAAAAACAAAAAGTCCCACATTTAAATATTTTTAATATCTATTACTGTAATATTGATCTTCTATATTTATACACACAGATGTAATGCATAACAGATATAAAATATATTACCATTTATCCATACAGTTTTCATACTGAATATTAATCTACTTGTCTAGATATGGATTTCTTGTATTTATTTCTATTTTATGGCTATCTATCTATCTATCTATCTATCTATCTATCTATCTATCTATCTATCTATCTCCCTATATACATTTCTTTATTATAGATGTGTATATTTTCATTTCTATATTATTCATTTAAATGCCATGCCTCTAGCCAAATAATAAACAAAAAGTCCCTTGATTTAAATATTTTTAATATCTATTTCTATCATACTGATTTCTTTATTTATACATATGGATACAATGCATAACATGTATTAAAATACATTACCATCTATCCGTATATTTTTCATATTGAATATTAACCTGCTTTTCTAGATTTAGATAACTTGTATTTATTTCTTTCTTATGGCTATGTATATATCTATATCTATCTATCTATCTATCTATCTATCTATCTATCTATCTATCTATCTATCTCCCTATATACATTTCTTTATTATAGATCTGTATATTTTCATTTCTATATTATTCATTTAAATGCCATGCCTTTAACCAAACAAAAACAAAAAGGTCCCTCATTTAAATATTTTTAATATCTATTACTATAATATTGATCTTCTATATTTATACACACAGATGTAATGCATAACAGATATAAAATATATTACCATTTATCCATATAGTTTTCATACTGAATATTAATCTACTTGTCTAGATATGGATTACATGTATTTATTTCTTTTTTATGGCTATACATATATAAATATATATACATATATATATCTCCCTCTATTTATTTCTTTAGTATAGATGGGTATATTTTCATTTCTATATTATTCATTTAAATGCCATGCCTCTAGCCAAATAATAAACAAAAAGTCCCTTGATTTAAATATTTTTAATATCTATTTCTATCATACTGATTTCTTTATTTATACATATGGATACAATGCATAACATGTATTAAAATACATTACCATCTATCCGTATATTTTTCATATTGAATATTAACCTGCTTTTCTAGATTTAGATAACTTGTATTTATTTCTTTCTTATGGCTATGTATATATCTCTAGCTCTCTATCTATCTATCTATCTATCTATCTATCTATCTATCTATCTATCTATCTCCCTATATACATTTCTTTATTATAGATGTGTATATTTTCATTTCTATATTATTCATTTAAATGCCATGCCTTTAACCAAATAAAAACAAAAAGTCCCTCATTTAAATATTTTTAATATCTATTACTGTAATATTGATCTTCTATATTTATACACACAGATGTAATGCATAACAGATATAAAATATATTACCATTTATCCATACAGTTTTCATACTGAATATTAATCTACTTGTCTAGATATGGATTTCTTGTATTAATTTCTATTTTATGGCTATCTATCTATCTATCTATCTATCTATCTATCTATCTATCTATCTATCTCCCAATATACATTTCTTTATTATAGATGTGTATATTTTCATTTCTATATTATTCATTTAAATGCCATGCCTCTAGCCAAATAATAAACAAAAAGTCCCTTGATTTAAATATTTTTAATATCTATTTCTATCATACTGATTTCTTTATTTATACATATGGATACAATGCATAACATGTATTAAAATACATTACCATCTATCCGTATATTTTTCATATTGAATATTAACCTGCTTTTCTAGATTTAGATAACTTGTATTTATTTCTTTCTTATGGCTATGTATATATCTCTATCTATCTATCTATCTATCTATCTATCTATCTATCTATCTATCTATCTATCTCCCTATATACATTTCTTTATTATAGATGTGTATATTTTCATTTCTATATTATTCATTTAAATGCCATGCCTTTAACCAAATAAAAACAAAAAGTCCCTCATTTAAATATTTTTAATATCTATTACTGTAATATTGATCTTCTATATTTATACACACAGATGTAATGCATAACAGATATAAAATATATTACCATTTATCCATACAGTTTTCATACTGAATATTAATCTACTTGTCTAGATATGGATTTCTTGTATTAATTTCTATTTTATGGCTATCTATCTATCTATCTATCTATCTATCTATCTATCTATCTCCCTATATACATTTCTTTATTATAGATCTGTATATTTTCATTTCTATATTATTCATTTAAATGCCATGCCTTTAACGAAATAAAAACAAAAAGTCCCACATTTAAATATTTTTAATATCTATTACTGTAATATTGATCTTCTATATTTATACACACAGATGTAATGCATAACAGATATAAAATATATTACCATTTATCCATACAGTTTTCATACTGAATATTAATCTACTTGTCTAGATATGGATTTCTTGTATTTATTTCTATTTTATGGCTATCTATCTATCTATCTATCTATCTATCTATCTATCTATCTATCTATCTATCTATCTATCTCCCAATATACATTTCTTTATTATAGATGTGTATATTTTCATTTCTATATTATTCATTTAAATGCCATGCCTCTAGCTAAATAATAAACAAAAAGTCCCTTGATTTAAATATTTTTAATATCTATTTCTATCATACTGATTTCTTTATTTATACATATGGATACAATGCATAACATGTATTAAAATACATTACCATCTATCCGTATATTTTTCATATTGAATATTAACCTGCTTTTCTAGATTTAGATAACTTGTATTTATTTCTTTCTTATGGCTATGTATATATCTATATCTATCTATCTATCTATCTATCTATCTATCTATCTATCTATCTCCCTATATACATTTCTTTATTATAGATGTGTATATTTTCATTTCTATATTATTCATTTAAATGCCATGCCTTTAACCAAACAAAAACAAAAAGGTCCCTCATTTAAATATTTTTAATATCTATTACTATAATATTGATCTTCTATATTTATACACACAGATGTAATGCATAACAGATATAAAATATATTACCATTTATCCATATAGTTTTCATACTGAATATTAATCTACTTGTCTAGATATGGATTACATGTATTTATTTCTTTTTTATGGCTATACATATATAAATATATATACATATATATATCTCCCTCTATTTATTTCTTTAGTATAGATGGGTATATTTTCATTTCTATATTATTCATTTAAATGCCATGCCTCTAGCCAAATAATAAACAAAAAGTCCCTTGATTTAAATATTTTTAATATCTATTTCTATCATACTGATTTCTTTATTTATACATATGGATACAATGCATAACATGTATTAAAATACATTACCATCTATCCGTATATTTTTCATACTGAATATTAATCTGCTTTTCTAGATTTAGATAACTTGTATTTATTTCTTTCTTATGGCTATGTATATATCTCTATCTATCTATCTATCTATCTATCTATCTATCTATCTATCTATCTATCTATCTCCCTATATACATTTCTTTATTATAGATGTGTATATTTTCATTTCTATATTATTCATTTAAATGCCATGCCTTTAACCAAATAAAAACAAAAAGTCCCTCATTTAAATATTTTTAATATCTATTACTGTAATATTGATCTTCTATATTTATACACACAGATGTAATGCATAACAGATATAAAATATATTACCATTTATCCATACAGTTTTCATACTGAATATTAATCTACTTGTCTAGATATGGATTTCTTGTATTAATTTCTATTTTATGGCTATCTATCTATCTATCTATCTATCTATCTATCTATCTATCTATCTATCTATCTCCCAATATACATTTCTTTATTATAGATGTGTATATTTTCATTTCTATATTATTCATTTAAATGCCATGCCTCTAGCCAAATAATAAACAAAAAGTCCCTTGATTTAAATATTTTTAATATCTATTTCTATCATACTGATTTCTTTATTTATACATATGGATACAATGCATAACATGTATTAAAATACATTACCATCTATCCGTATATTTTTCATATTGAATATTAACCTGCTTTTCTAGATTTAGATAACTTGTATTTATTTCTTTCTTATGGCTATGTATATATCTATATCTATCTATCTATCTATCTATCTATCTATCTATCTATCTATCTATCTATCTCCCTATATACATTTCTTTATTATAGATCTGTATATTTTCATTTCTATATTATTCATTTAAATGCCATGCCTTTAACGAAATAAAAACAAAAAGTCCCACATTTAAATATTTTTAATATCTATTACTGTAATATTGATCTTCTATATTTATACACACAGATGTAATGCATAACAGATATAAAATATATTACCATTTATCCATACAGTTTTCATACTGAATATTAATCTACTTGTCTAGATATGGATTTCTTGTATTTATTTCTATTTTATGGCTATCTATCTATCTATCTATCTATCTATCTATCTATCTATCTATCTATCTATCTCCCTATATACATTTCTTTATTATAGATGTGTATATTTTCATTTCTATATTATTCATTTAAATGCCATGCCTCTAGCCAAATAATAAACAAAAAGTCCCTTGATTTAAATATTTTTAATATCTATTTCTATCATACTGATTTCTTTATTTATACATATGGATACAATGCATAACATGTATTAAAATACATTACCATCTATCCGTATATTTTTCATATTGAATATTAACCTGCTTTTCTAGATTTAGATAACTTGTATTTATTTCTTTCTTATGGCTATGTATATATCTATATCTATCTATCTATCTATCTATCTATCTATCTATCTATCTATCTATCTATCTATCTCCCTATATACATTTCTTTATTATAGATGTGTATATTTTCATTTCTATATTATTCATTTAAATGCCATGCCTTTAACCAAACAAAAACAAAAAGGTCCCTCATTTAAATATTTTTAATATCTATTACTATAATATTGATCTTCTATATCTATACACACAGATGTAATGCATAACAGATATAAAATATATTACCATTTATCCATACAGTTTTCATACTGAATATTAATCTACTTGTCTAGATATGGATTTCTTGTATTTATTTCTATTTTATGGCTATCTATCTATCTATCTATCTATCTATCTATCTATCTATCTATCTATCTATCTCCCTATATACATTTCTTTATTATAGATGTGTATATTTTCATTTCTATATTATTCATTTAAATGCCATGCCTCTAGCCAAATAATAAACAAAAAGTCCCTTCAGTTAAATATTTTTAATATCTATTTCTATCATACTGATTTCTTTATTTATACATATGGATACAATGCATAACATGTATTAAAATACATTACCATCTATCCGTATATTTTTCATATTGAATATTAACCTGCTTTTCTAGATTTAGATAACTTGTATTTATTTCTTTCTTATGGCTATGTATATATCTATATCTATCTATCTATCTATCTATCTATCTATCTATCTATCTATCTATCTATCTCCCTATATACATTTCTTTATTATAGATCTGTATATTTTCATTTCTATATTATTCATTTAAATGCCATGCCTTTAACGAAATAAAAACAAAAAGTCCCACATTTAAATATTTTTAATATCTATTACTGTAATATTGATCTTCTATATTTATACACACAGATGTAATGCATAACAGATATAAAATATATTACCATTTATCCATACAGTTTTCATACTGAATATTAATCTACTTGTCTAGATATGGATTTCTTGTATTTATTTCTATTTTATGGCTATCTATCTATCTATCTATCTATCTATCTATCTATCTATCTATCTATCTATCTCCCTATATACATTTCTTTATTATAGATGTGTATATTTTCATTTCTATATTATTCATTTAAATGCCATGCCTCTAGCCAAATAATAAACAAAAAGTCCCTTGATTTAAATATTTTTAATATCTATTTCTATCATACTGATTTCTTTATTTATACATATGGATACAATGCATAACATGTATTAAAATACATTACCATCTATCCGTATATTTTTCATATTGAATATTAACCTGCTTTTCTAGATTTAGATAACTTGTATTTATTTCTTTCTTATGGCTATGTATATATCTATATCTATCTATCTATCTATCTATCTATCTATCTATCTATCTATCTATCTCCCTATATACATTTCTTTATTATAGATGTGTATATTTTCATTTCTATATTATTCATTTAAATGCCATGCCTTTAACCAAACAAAAACAAAAAGGTCCCTCATTTAAATATTTTTAATATCTATTACTATAATATTGATCTTCTATATTTATACACACAGATGTAATGCATAACAGATATAAAATATATTACCATTTATCCATATAGTTTTCATACTGAATATTAATCTACTTGTCTAGATATGGATTACATGTATTTATTTCTTTTTTATGGCTATACATATATAAATATATATACATATATATATCTCCCTCTATTTATTTCTTTAGTATAGATGGGTATATTTTCATTTCTATATTATTCATTTAAATGCCATGCCTCTAGCCAAATAATAAACAAAAAGTCCCTTGATTTAAATATTTTTAATATCTATTTCTATCATACTGATTTCTTTATTTATACATATGGATACAATGCATAACATGTATTAAAATACATTACCATCTATCCGTATATTTTTCATATTGAATATTAACCTGCTTTTCTAGATTTAGATAACTTGTATTTATTTCTTTCTTATGGCTATGTATATATCTATATCTATCTATCTATCTATCTATCTATCTATCTATCTATCTATCTATCTCCCTATATACATTTCTTTATTATAGATGTGTATATTTTCATTTCTATATTATTCATTTAAATGCCATGCCTCTAACCAAATAATAAACAAAAAGTCCCTTCCTTAAAATATTTTTAATATTTATTTCTATCATACTGATCTTCTATATTTATAGACATAGATATGTTGCATAACAGATATTAAAATTTATTATATTAGCATCTATCCATATAGTTTTCATACTGAATATTAATCTACTTGTCTAGATATGGATTTCTTGTATTTATTTCTTTTTTATCTCTCTCTCTCTCTCTCTGTATATATATCTACCTAGCTCCCCTATATTTATTTTTACAGGTATATATTTCTCTTTCTAATGTTCTGCTTTTTGAAATTTGCATTTCTTTCTCTTTGAAACTCTACCCATTCATTCAGCTGACAGGTCAGAATGACAAAAATATAAAGCCCTGGTGAACCCCGAGTGCAGAACGCGCTCGTCACTATGGAACTTAGGCACAGAAATTTGTCTCGGTGCATTTTAGTACCTCATGGATGCACAGATGTGTTTTATACACTCACTTTTTACAGGGAAGTAAGAGGTGGAAAAACAAAAGCCACTTTCTTAACCCTAAGCCGTTCCTGACATAACAAAACCCTAAAGACGGCGTGCACAGAGAGGGGGTTTCTTTCCAAGGGAATTTAGAGAGATCCATTCCTGTTCCTTGCCAATGCCTACCGTAAAAACCAGAACAGCTCCACAGGTTTTTGGATTCTGCATCCAGCCCTCCCAGGGAATTTCCTGGCAGCTCGGGGTCCCCTCTGGGCAAGGGTACCCGGCACGAGCCCTCCCCATTCCCCGCTCACCTTGCTCCTCCAGCGCAGCGCCTGCCTCCCTCTGCCGGGGACCTCGGCGTGCCCCAAGGGACAGGGGAGCCCCCCAGTGCCCACCCCGTCCCCCTCAGCCTTTGCTCCTCACCCCCAAAGAAGGCACAGAACAACTCCAACTGCCCTGGACAGCAGCACCCTGCTTTATTGGAAGCCCTTCTAGGACTAGACCCCCTCCCAAAAAGGAGCTCTGCTGCAACAAGAAAAGGGGGGCAGGTGCCAGAAATCCCTCCCCAAAAACCCCAGGCACAGGCCAGAGGCAGAAAGAGGGAGTGGTGGCAGAGAGGACACAGGAAGAAAAGAAAGAACAAAAGAATGGGCTGTAGGATGAAATAGAAAAACAAAACAAAACTGAAAAAAAACCAAACCAAACCAAATCACCAAAAAACCACCAAAAACAAAACCAAACCACCAAAAAACCAAAACTTCCACCCAAACCCAAAACCTGGCATGGGCAGCAAGACAGAGAGGGATTGAAAAAGAACAGAGCCAAGGAAGGGGACACAAGGAGCCACTGGGAAACAAGGGCACGGGGAAGAGCAGAGAGACAGACGGAATTAAAAAAGGCACGTGAGTGAGCCACGGAGAAGGACACAGAAAAAGGCCGAGCGCAGAACACACAGCAAGGACAGAGGGATTCTGTCCTTGATTGGACAAGAGGGAAACAAGGAGCCAGAGGGGAAAGGACCACGCCAGGGGCCGGCAAGATGGACGAGATGGACAAGGTGCTTCTCCCTCTGGCCACTACGGCGAGCGCAGCTTCCCCGCAGTTTCACGTCTCTTCCAAGCACAACAGGTGAACAAAGAGCAGCACAGAGCCGCCGGTCTCCAATGCTCCGCAATCTAGAAGGAAAAAGAAGGAAAAAGGAAAAAGACCGGTTCATTCTGCCACCAAAGAGAGTTGCTTATCCCAAGACACCTTATTCCAGGCACAGAAATCATTTCTGCCACTCGAACAAACCCACTCGATGCTGTCTCAAGTCGATGGCAGCTACTTAAACCCTGTCTCAAGAATCACAGGGACACGAGCCTTGCAATTCTCAGGAAGGACTCGGCTGAGTCTTCAAGATTTCCCCACCCACAGAAGCCAGTGATCCCAGCTTGAAACAGCACATTTCCTCCCAACCCCATAGAAATTGCCCTGTGCTGCCAGCACTGAGGCTGCCAGCAGGAGCAGCAGGAGCAGGAGCAGGAGCAGCAGGAGCAGGAGCAGCAGATCCGTCCGCTCCGGGCGCGGGTCTCGGGCACGGCCGGGGTCCCTTTGGGCCGGTCCCAGTGCCCCTGGGCTAGTTCAAAATAGTATATAAATTTGATAAAAATAAGCATTAGAAATATTTAAATAATCATTTAAGGTGAAGGGGATGTTTTTTTAAATTCGGTTACAGGCAGGGCTTTTAAATAAATAATATAGAAATGAAAATATAGAAATCTATAACAAAGGTATAAATATAGGGAGATATATATAGAGAGAGAGAGAGAGAGAGAGAGAGAGATGAAAAAGAAATAAATACTAGTAACAAATATATACTAGTAGATTAATAATAAATATGAAAAATATATGGATGGACGTTAATATATTTTAATATCTATTATGCATTATATCTATGTGTATAAATATAAAAAATCAATATGATAGACATAGATATTAAAAATATTTAAATGAAGGGCCTTTTTGCTTTTTATTTGGTTAGAGGCAGGGCTTGCTAAGTTCCGATGGGGGTTTTTTTGGGGCGTTCCTTGGAGAAGGGTTTTTGGAAGGGGGTTGCACACCTTGTTTCTTGCCGGGCTTCTTTGCACGTGGGGGGGCGATCCCCGCCCAGCCCCGGGCTGAGCTCTGCGGCAGTGCTGCCACCTTGTGGCCACAGAGCGGTACTGCAGCTGTGCCCCGGCGCGGGCGGGGCCGAGCCGAGCGGAACCGAGCCGAGCCGAGCGGAGCCGAGCGGAGCCGAGCGGAGCCGAACCGAAGCGTGCCGAGCGGAGCCGAGCGGAGCCGAGCGGAGCCGAACCGAGGCGCGCCGAGCCGAGCCGAGCCGTGTCGAGCCGAGCCGAACCGTGCCGAGCGGAGCCGTGCCGAGCGGAGCCGAGCGGCGCCGAGCGGAGCCGAGCGGCGCCGAGCGGAGCCGAGCCGAGCGGAGCCGAGCGGAGACGAGCCGAGCCGAGCGGAGCCGAGCCGAAGCGGGCCGCGGCAAGGACCCCGTCAGAGAGAGGCGTCCTCACCGCTGCCTGTCGGCGCCCGGCTGGCTCGCGTCCGGCCCCGGCGCCGCTGAGCGTACAGCCCGTGTCGGCACGGCCGGAAAAGCCGCGGAAAATTGCGCCGGAGCGGCGTCGGCGTCGGGGTGTTTGTCAGGCAGTCGAGTAGACACCCACCGCCCGGGGTCCTTGCATTTTCCCGCCTTTTCGGCCGCCATGCTTGGAAGGTCAAAGCCAGCCGCGACTCGGCAGCCATCTTGTGAGGGGCGTGACGTCACTTCCGCCCTTCCTCGCCGCCATCTTTGTTGTGGCTGAAGCCACTTCCGGCCGAGCGGCCATCTTTGTTGTGGCACGATCGAGGCCCCCGCTGCTCTCAGCGCGTCTGTCTACCTTACTTGCCTGAACGAAAAACCGGACGAAGCCGGCCGACTCCGAGCACTCCGGCTGATTTTCCGCCGCCTTTCCCGGGGCGAGGACGGTGGCGGCGGGGCTCAGCGGCTCCGGAGCTGGGCGGCGGCTGCGCCTGCGGCGGCAGGCATTGGAGTCGACGCCTCTGCCGGGGTCCTACCGGCCGGCCGCAAACTTCAGTGTGGCAATCAGCCCGACCCGGCTCCTGCGGGGGGGGGTCCCGGCTCGGCTCGGCACGCCTCGGTTCGGTTCGGCTCGACTCGGCTCGGCTCGGCTCGGCTCGGTTCGGCTCCGCTCGGCTCGGCCCCGCCCGCGCCGCGGCACAGCTGCAGTACCACTCTGTGGCCACAAGGTGGCAGCACTGCCGCAGAGCTCAGCCCGGGGCTGGGTGGGGATCGCCCCCGCACGTGCAAAGAAGCCCGGCAAGAAAGAACGTGTGCAACCCCCTTCCAAAAACCCTTCTCCAAGGAACGCCCCAAAAAACCCCCCATCGGAACTTAGCAAGCCCTGCCTCTAACCAAATAAAAAGCAAAAAGGCCCTTCATTTAAATATTTTTAATATCTATTTCTGTCATATTGAACTTCTTTATTTATACAAATAGATATAATACATAACAGATATTAAAATATATTCTATTAGCATAATAGATAATAGATATTAAAATTTATTATATAAACATCTATCCATATAGTTTTCATACTGAATATTAATCTACTTGTCTAGATTAAATTACTTGTATTTATTTCTTTTTTATGGCTATATATATTAATATATATATATGTACCACCCTATATTCATTTTTGGAGTATAGATGTGTATACTTTCCTTTCTATATTATTTATTCAAAAGCCCTGCTTGTAACAAAATAAAAAAAAAAAGACCCTTGATTTAAATAGTTTTAATATCTATTTCTATCATATTGATCTTCTATATTTATACACATAGATATAATACATAACAGATATTAAAACATATTATATTAGCATCTATCCATATAGTTTGCATACTGAATATTAATATACTTGTCTAGATTTGGATTACATGTATTTATTTCTTTTTTATGGCTATATTTATATATGTATATGTATATATATACATATATATATCTCCCTCTATTTATTTCTTTAGTATAGATGTGTATATTTTCATTTCTATATTATTCATTTAAATGCCATGCCTTTAACCAAACAAAAACAAAAAGTCCCTCATTTAAATATTTTTAATATCTATTACTATAATATTGATCTTTTATATTTCTACACACAGATGTAATGCATAACAGATATAAAATATATTACCATTTATCCATATAGTTTTCATACTGAATATTAATCTACTTGTCTAGATATTGATTACATGTATTTATTTCTTTTTTATGGCTATATATATTAATATATATACATATATATATATCTCCCTCTATTTATTTCTTTAGTATAGATGAGTATATTTTCATTTCTATATTATTCATTTAAATGCCATGCCTCTAGCCAAATAATAAACAAAAAGTCCCTTGATTTAAATATTTTTAAAATCCATTTCTATCATACTGATTTCTTTATTTATACATATAGATACAATGCATAACATGTATTAAAATACATTACCATCTATCCGTATATTTTTCATATTGAATATTAACCT
>NC_081288.1:262500-277500 GCF_030490865.1 Poecile atricapillus
TGCCTTTAACGAAATAAAAACAAAAAGTCCCACATTTAAATATTTTTAATATCTATTACTGTAATATTGATCTTCTATATTTATACACACAGATGTAATGCATAACAGATATAAAATATATTACCATTTATCCATACAGTTTTCATACTGAATATTAATCTACTTGTCTAGATATGGATTTCTTGTATTTATTTCTATTTTATGGCTATCTATCTATCTATCTATCTATCTATCTATCTATCTATCTATCTATCTATCTATCTATCTATCTCCCAATATACATTTCTTTATTATAGATGTGTATATTTTCATTTCTATATTATTCATTTAAATGCCATGCCTCTAGCTAAATAATAAACAAAAAGTCCCTTGATTTAAATATTTTTAATATCTATTTCTATCATACTGATTTCTTTATTTATACATATGGATACAATGCATAACATGTATTAAAATACATTACCATCTATCCGTATATTTTTCATATTGAATATTAACCTGCTTTTCTAGATTTAGATAACTTGTATTTATTTCTTTCTTATGGCTATGTATATATCTATATCTATCTATCTATCTATCTATCTATCTATCTATCTATCTATCTATCTCCCTATATACATTTCTTTATTATAGATGTGTATATTTTCATTTCTATATTATTCATTTAAATGCCATGCCTTTAACCAAACAAAAACAAAAAGGTCCCTCATTTAAATATTTTTAATATCTATTACTATAATATTGATCTTCTATATTTATACACACAGATGTAATGCATAACAGATATAAAATATATTACCATTTATCCATATAGTTTTCATACTGAATATTAATCTACTTGTCTAGATATGGATTACATGTATTTATTTCTTTTTTATGGCTATACATATATAAATATATATACATATATATATCTCCCTCTATTTATTTCTTTAGTATAGATGGGTATATTTTCATTTCTATATTATTCATTTAAATGCCATGCCTCTAGCCAAATAATAAACAAAAAGTCCCTTGATTTAAATATTTTTAATATCTATTTCTATCATACTGATTTCTTTATTTATACATATGGATACAATGCATAACATGTATTAAAATACATTACCATCTATCCGTATATTTTTCATACTGAATATTAATCTGCTTTTCTAGATTTAGATAACTTGTATTTATTTCTTTCTTATGGCTATGTATATATCTCTATCTATCTATCTATCTATCTATCTATCTATCTATCTATCTATCTATCTCCCTATATACATTTCTTTATTATAGATGTGTATATTTTCATTTCTATATTATTCATTTAAATGCCATGCCTTTAACCAAATAAAAACAAAAAGTCCCTCATTTAAATATTTTTAATATCTATTACTGTAATATTGATCTTCTATATTTATACACACAGATGTAATGCATAACAGATATAAAATATATTACCATTTATCCATACAGTTTTCATACTGAATATTAATCTACTTGTCTAGATATGGATTTCTTGTATTAATTTCTATTTTATGGCTATCTATCTATCTATCTATCTATCTATCTATCTATCTATCTATCTATCTATCTCCCAATATACATTTCTTTATTATAGATGTGTATATTTTCATTTCTATATTATTCATTTAAATGCCATGCCTCTAGCCAAATAATAAACAAAAAGTCCCTTGATTTAAATATTTTTAATATCTATTTCTATCATACTGATTTCTTTATTTATACATATGGATACAATGCATAACATGTATTAAAATACATTACCATCTATCCGTATATTTTTCATATTGAATATTAACCTGCTTTTCTAGATTTAGATAACTTGTATTTATTTCTTTCTTATGGCTATGTATATATCTATATCTATCTATCTATCTATCTATCTATCTATCTATCTATCTATCTATCTATCTATCTATCTCCCTATATACATTTCTTTATTATAGATCTGTATATTTTCATTTCTATATTATTCATTTAAATGCCATGCCTTTAACGAAATAAAAACAAAAAGTCCCACATTTAAATATTTTTAATATCTATTACTGTAATATTGATCTTCTATATTTATACACACAGATGTAATGCATAACAGATATAAAATATATTACCATTTATCCATACAGTTTTCATACTGAATATTAATCTACTTGTCTAGATATGGATTTCTTGTATTTATTTCTATTTTATGGCTATCTATCTATCTATCTATCTATCTATCTATCTATCTATCTATCTATCTATCTCCCTATATACATTTCTTTATTATAGATGTGTATATTTTCATTTCTATATTATTCATTTAAATGCCATGCCTCTAGCCAAATAATAAACAAAAAGTCCCTTGATTTAAATATTTTTAATATCTATTTCTATCATACTGATTTCTTTATTTATACATATGGATACAATGCATAACATGTATTAAAATACATTACCATCTATCCGTATATTTTTCATATTGAATATTAACCTGCTTTTCTAGATTTAGATAACTTGTATTTATTTCTTTCTTATGGCTATGTATATATCTATATCTATCTATCTATCTATCTATCTATCTATCTATCTATCTATCTATCTATCTCCCTATATACATTTCTTTATTATAGATGTGTATATTTTCATTTCTATATTATTCATTTAAATGCCATGCCTTTAACCAAACAAAAACAAAAAGGTCCCTCATTTAAATATTTTTAATATCTATTACTATAATATTGATCTTCTATATCTATACACACAGATGTAATGCATAACAGATATAAAATATATTACCATTTATCCATACAGTTTTCATACTGAATATTAATCTACTTGTCTAGATATGGATTTCTTGTATTTATTTCTATTTTATGGCTATCTATCTATCTATCTATCTATCTATCTATCTATCTATCTATCTATCTATCTATCTCCCTATATACATTTCTTTATTATAGATGTGTATATTTTCATTTCTATATTATTCATTTAAATGCCATGCCTTTAACCAAACAAAAACAAAAAGGTCCCTCATTTAAATATTTTTAATATCTATTACTATAATATTGATCTTCTATATTTATACACACAGATGTAATGCATAACAGATATAAAATATATTACCATTTATCCATATAGTTTTCATACTGAATATTAATCTACTTGTCTAGATATGGATTACATGTATTTATTTCTTTTTTATGGCTATACATATATAAATATATATACATATATATATCTCCCTCTATTTATTTCTTTAGTATAGATGGGTATATTTTCATTTCTATATTATTCATTTAAATGCCATGCCTCTAGCCAAATAATAAACAAAAAGTCCCTTGATTTAAATATTTTTAATATCTATTTCTATCATACTGATTTCTTTATTTATACATATGGATACAATGCATAACATGTATTAAAATACATTACCATCTATCCGTATATTTTTCATATTGAATATTAACCTGCTTTTCTAGATTTAGATAACTTGTATTTATTTCTTTCTTATGGCTATGTATATATCTATATCTATCTATCTATCTATCTATCTATCTATCTATCTATCTATCTATCTCCCTATATACATTTCTTTATTATAGATGTGTATATTTTCATTTCTATATTATTCATTTAAATGCCATGCCTCTAACCAAATAATAAACAAAAAGTCCCTTCCTTAAAATATTTTTAATATTTATTTCTATCATACTGATCTTCTATATTTATAGACATAGATATGTTGCATAACAGATATTAAAATTTATTATATTAGCATCTATCCATATAGTTTTCATACTGAATATTAATCTACTTGTCTAGATATGGATTTCTTGTATTTATTTCTTTTTTATCTCTCTCTCTCTCTCTCTCTCTGTATATATATCTACCTAGCTCCCCTATATTTATTTTTACAGGTATATATTTCTCTTTCTAATGTTCTGCTTTTTGAAATTTGCATTTCGTTCTCTTTGAAACTCTACCCATTCATTCAGCTGACAGGTCAGAATGACAAAAATATAAAGCCCTGGTGAACCCCGAGTGCAGAACGCGCTCGTCACTATGGAACTTAGGCACAGAAATTTGTCTCGGTGCATTTTAGTACCTCATGGATGCACAGATGTGTTTTATACACTCACTTTTTACAGGGAAGTAAGAGGTGGAAAAACAAAAGCCACTTTCTTAACCCTAAGCCGTTCCTGACATAACAAAACCCTAAAGACGGCGTGCACAGAGAGGGGGTTTCTTTCCAAGGGAATTTAGAGAGATCCATTCCTGTTCCTTGCCAATGCCTACCGTAAAAACCAGAACAGCTCCACAGGTTTTTGGATTCTGCATCCAGCCCTCCCAGGGAATTTCCTGGCAGCTCGGGGTCCCCTCTGGGCAAGGGTACCCGGCACGAGCCCTCCCCATTCCCCGCTCACCTTGCTCCTCCAGCGCAGCGCCTGCCTCCCTCTGCCGGGGACCTCGGCGTGCCCCAAGGGACAGGGGAGCCCCCCAGTGCCCACCCCGTCCCCCTCAGCCTTTGCTCCTCACCCCCAAAGAAGGCACAGAACAACTCCAACTGCCCTGGACAGCAGCACCCTGCTTTATTGGAAGCCCTTCTAGGACTAGACCCCCTCCCAAAAAGGAGCTCTGCTGCAACAAGAAAAGGGGGGCAGGTGCCAGAAATCCCTCCCCAAAAACCCCAGGCACAGGCCAGAGGCAGAAAGAGGGAGTGGTGGCAGAGAGGACACAGGAAGAAAAGAAAGAACAAAAGAATGGGCTGTAGGATGAAAGAAAAACAAAACAAAACTGAAAAAAAACCAAACCAAACCAAATCACCAAAAAACCACCAAAAACAAAACCAAACCACCAAAAAACCAAAACTTCCACCCAAACCCAAAACCTGGCATGGGCAGCAAGACAGAGAGGGATTGAAAAAGAACAGAGCCAAGGAAGGGGACACAAGGAGCCACTGGGAAACAAGGGCACGGGGAAGAGCAGAGAGACAGACGGAATTAAAAAAGGCACGTGAGTGAGCCACGGAGAAGGACACAGAAAAAGGCCGAGCGCAGAACACACAGCAAGGACAGAGGGATTCTGTCCTTGATTGGACAAGAGGGAAACAAGGAGCCAGAGGGGAAAGGACCACGCCAGGGGCCGGCAAGATGGACGAGATGGACAAGGTGCTTCTCCCTCTGGCCACTACGGCGAGCGCAGCTTCCCCGCAGTTTCACGTCTCTTCCAAGCACAACAGGTGAACAAAGAGCAGCACAGAGCCGCCGGTCTCCAATGCTCCGCAATCTAGAAGGAAAAAGAAGGAAAAAGGAAAAAGACCGGTTCATTCTGCCACCAAAGAGAGTTGCTTATCCCAAGACACCTTATTCCAGGCACAGAAATCATTTCTGCCACTCGAACAAACCCACTCGATGCTGTCTCAAGTCGATGGCAGCTACTTAAACCCTGTCTCAAGAATCACAGGGACACGAGCCTTGCAATTCTCAGGAAGGACTCGGCTGAGTCTTCAAGATTTCCCCACCCACAGAAGCCAGTGATCCCAGCTTGAAACAGCACATTTCCTCCCAACCCCATAGAAATTGCCCTGTGCTGCCAGCACTGAGGCTGCCAGCAGGAGCAGCAGGAGCAGGAGCAGGAGCAGCAGGAGCAGGAGCAGCAGATCCGTCCGCTCCGGGCGCGGGTCTCGGGCACGGCCGGGGTCCCTTTGGGCCGGTCCCAGTGCCCCTGGGCTAGTTCAAAATAGTATATAAATTTGATAAAAATAAGCATTAGAAATATTTAAATAATCATTTAAGGTGAAGGGGATGTTTTTTTAAATTCGGTTACAGGCAGGGCTTTTAAATAAATAATATAGAAATGAAAATATAGAAATCTATAACAAAGGTATAAATATAGGGAGATATATAGAGAGAGAGAGAGAGAGAGAGAGAGAGAGAGATGAAAAAGAAATAAATACTAGTAACAAATATATACTAGTAGATTAATAATAAATATGAAAAATATATGGATGGACGTTAATATATTTTAATATCTATTATGCATTATATCTATGTGTATAAATATAAAAAATCAATATGATAGACATAGATATTAAAAATATTTAAATGAAGGGCCTTTTTGCTTTTTATTTGGTTAGAGGCAGGGCTTGCTAAGTTCCGATGGGGGTTTTTTTGGGGCGTTCCTTGGAGAAGGGTTTTTGGAAGGGGGTTGCACACCTTGTTTCTTGCCGGGCTTCTTTGCACGTGGGGGGGCGATCCCCGCCCAGCCCCGGGCTGAGCTCTGCGGCAGTGCTGCCACCTTGTGGCCACAGAGCGGTACTGCAGCTGTGCCCCGGCGCGGGCGGGGCCGAGCCGAGCGGAACCGAGCCGAGCCGAGCGGAGCCGAGCGGAGCCGAACCGAAGCGTGCCGAGCGGAGCCGAGCGGAGCCGAGCGGAGCCGAACCGAGGCGCGCCGAGCCGAGCCGAGCCGTGTCGAGCCGAGCCGAACCGTGCCGAGCGGAGCCGTGCCGAGCGGAGCCGAGCGGCGCCGAGCGGAGCCGAGCGGCGCCGAGCGGAGCCGAGCCGAGCGGAGCCGAGCGGAGACGAGCCGAGCCGAGCGGAGCCGAGCCGAAGCGGGCCGCGGCAAGGACCCCGTCAGAGAGAGGCGTCCTCACCGCTGCCTGTCGGCGCCCGGCTGGCTCGCGTCCGGCCCCGGCGCCGCTGAGCGTACAGCCCGTGTCGGCACGGCCGGAAAAGCCGCGGAAAATTGCGCCGGAGCGGCGTCGGCGTCGGGGTGTTTGTCAGGCAGTCGAGTAGACACCCACCGCCCGGGGTCCTTGCATTTTCCCGCCTTTTCGGCCGCCATGCTTGGAAGGTCAAAGCCAGCCGCGACTCGGCAGCCATCTTGTGAGGGGCGTGACGTCACTTCCGCCCTTCCTCGCCGCCATCTTTGTTGTGGCTGAAGCCACTTCCGGCCGAGCGGCCATCTTTGTTGTGGCACGATCGAGGCCCCCGCTGCTCTCAGCGCGTCTGTCTACCTTACTTGCCTGAACGAAAAACCCGACGAAGCCGGCCGACTCCGAGCACTCCGGCTGATTTTCCGCCGCCTTTCCCGGGGCGAGGACGGTGGCGGCGGGGCTCAGCGGCTCCGGAGCTGGGCGGCGGCTGCGCCTGCGGCGGCAGGCATTGGAGTCGACGCCTCTGCCGGGGTCCTACCGGCCGGCCGCAAACTTCAGTGTGGCAATCAGCCCGACCCGGCTCCTGCGGGGGGGGGGTCCCGGCTCGGCTCGGCACGCCTCGGTTCGGTTCGGCTCGACTCGGCTCGGCTCGGCTCGGCTCGGTTCGGCTCCGCTCGGCTCGGCCCCGCCCGCGCCGCGGCACAGCTGCAGTACCACTCTGTGGCCACAAGGTGGCAGCACTGCCGCAGAGCTCAGCCCGGGGCTGGGTGGGGATCGCCCCCGCACGTGCAAAGAAGCCCGGCAAGAAAGAACGTGTGCAACCCCCTTCCAAAAACCCTTCTCCAAGGAACGCCCCAAAAAACCCCCCATCGGAACTTAGCAAGCCCTGCCTCTAACCAAATAAAAAGCAAAAAGGCCCTTCATTTAAATATTTTTAATATCTATTTCTGTCATATTGAACTTCTTTATTTATACAAATAGATATAATACATAACAGATATTAAAATATATTCTATTAGCATAATAGATAATAGATATTAAAATTTATTATATAAACATCTATCCATATAGTTTTCATACTGAATATTAATCTACTTGTCTAGATTAAATTACTTGTATTTATTTCTTTTTTATGGCTATATATATTAATATATATATATGTACCACCCTATATTCATTTTTGGAGTATAGATGTGTATACTTTCCTTTCTATATTATTTATTCAAAAGCCCTGCTTGTAACAAAATAAAAAAAAAAAGACCCTTGATTTAAATAGTTTTAATATCTATTTCTATCATATTGATCTTCTATATTTATACACATAGATATAATACATAACAGATATTAAAACATATTATATTAGCATCTATCCATATAGTTTGCATACTGAATATTAATATACTTGTCTAGATTTGGATTACATGTATTTATTTCTTTTTTATGGCTATATTTATATATGTATATGTATATATATACATATATATATCTCCCTCTATTTATTTCTTTAGTATAGATGTGTATATTTTCATTTCTATATTATTCATTTAAATGCCATGCCTTTAACCAAACAAAAACAAAAAGTCCCTCATTTAAATATTTTTAATATCTATTACTATAATATTGATCTTTTATATTTCTACACACAGATGTAATGCATAACAGATATAAAATATATTACCATTTATCCATATAGTTTTCATACTGAATATTAATCTACTTGTCTAGATATTGATTACATGTATTTATTTCTTTTTTATGGCTATATATATTAATATATATACATATATATATATCTCCCTCTATTTATTTCTTTAGTATAGATGAGTATATTTTCATTTCTATATTATTCATTTAAATGCCATGCCTCTAGCCAAATAATAAACAAAAAGTCCCTTGATTTAAATATTTTTAAAATCCATTTCTATCATACTGATTTCTTTATTTATACATATGGATACAATGCATAACATGTATTAAAATACATTACCATCTATCCGTATATTTTTCATATTGAATATTAACCTGCTTTTCTAGATTTAGATAACTTGTATTTATTTCTTTCTTATGGCTATGTATATATCTATATCTATCTATCTATCTCTCTATCTATCTATCTATCTATCTATCTATCTATCTATCTATCTATCTCCCTATATACATTTCTTTATTATAGATGTGTATATTTTCATTTCTATATTATTCATTTAAATGCCATGCCTTTAACGAAATAAAAACAAAAAGTCCCACATTTAAATATTTTTAATATCTATTACTGTAATATTGATCTTCTATATTTATACACACAGATGTAATGCATAACAGATATAAAATATATTACCATTTATCCATACAGTTTTCATACTGAATATTAATCTACTTGTCTAGATATGGATTTCTTGTATTTATTTCTATTTTATGGCTATCTATCTATCTATCTATCTATCTATCTATCTATCTATCTATCTATCTATCTATCTCCCTATATACATTTCTTTATTATAGATGTGTATATTTTCATTTCTATATTATTCATTTAAATGCCATGCCTCTAGCCAAATAATAAACAAAAAGTCCCTTGATTTAAATATTTTTAATATCTATTTCTATCATACTGATTTCTTTATTTATACATATGGATACAATGCATAACATGTATTAAAATACATTACCATCTATCCGTATATTTTTCATATTGAATATTAACCTGCTTTTCTAGATTTAGATAACTTGTATTTATTTCTTTCTTATGGCTATGTATATATCTATATCTATCTATCTATCTATCTATCTATCTATCTATCTATCTATCTCCCTATATACATTTCTTTATTATAGATGTGTATATTTTCATTTCTATATTATTCATTTAAATGCCATGCCTTTAACCAAACAAAAACAAAAAGGTCCCTCATTTAAATATTTTTAATATCTATTACTATAATATTGATCTTCTATATTTATACACACAGATGTAATGCATAACAGATATAAAATATATTACCATTTATCCATATAGTTTTCATACTGAATATTAATCTACTTGTCTAGATATGGATTACATGTATTTATTTCTTTTTTATGGCTATACATATATAAATATATATACATATATATATCTCCCTCTATTTATTTCTTTAGTATAGATGGGTATATTTTCATTTCTATATTATTCATTTAAATGCCATGCCTCTAGCCAAATAATAAACAAAAAGTCCCTTGATTTAAATATTTTTAATATCTATTTCTATCATACTGATTTCTTTATTTATACATATGGATACAATGCATAACATGTATTAAAATACATTACCATCTATCCGTATATTTTTCATATTGAATATTAACCTGCTTTTCTAGATTTAGATAACTTGTATTTATTTCTTTCTTATGGCTATGTATATATCTATATCTATCTATCTATCTATCTATCTATCTATCTATCTATCTATCTATCTATCTCCCTATATACATTTCTTTATTATAGATGTGTATATTTTCATTTCTATATTATTCATTTAAATGCCATGCCTCTAACCAAATAATAAACAAAAAGTCCCTTCCTTAAAATATTTTTAATATTTATTTCTATCATACTGATCTTCTATATTTATAGACATAGATATGTTGCATAACAGATATTAAAATTTATTATATTAGCATCTATCCATATAGTTTTCATACTGAATATTAATCTACTTGTCTAGATATGGATTTCTTGTATTTATTTCTTTTTTATCTCTCTCTCTCTCTCTCTCTCTGTATATATATCTACCTAGCTCCCCTATATTTATTTTTACAGGTATATATTTCTCTTTCTAATGTTCTGCTTTTTGAAATTTGCATTTCGTTCTCTTTGAAACTCTACCCATTCATTCAGCTGACAGGTCAGAATGACAAAAATATAAAGCCCTGGTGAACCCCGAGTGCAGAACGCGCTCGTCACTATGGAACTTAGGCACAGAAATTTGTCTCGGTGCATTTTAGTACCTCATGGATGCACAGATGTGTTTTATACACTCACTTTTTACAGGGAAGTAAGAGGTGGAAAAACAAAAGCCACTTTCTTAACCCTAAGCCGTTCCTGACATAACAAAACCCTAAAGACGGCGTGCACAGAGAGGGGGTTTCTTTCCAAGGGAATTTAGAGAGATCCATTCCTGTTCCTTGCCAATGCCTACCGTAAAAACCAGAACAGCTCCACAGGTTTTTGGATTCTGCATCCAGCCCTCCCAGGGAATTTCCTGGCAGCTCGGGGTCCCCTCTGGGCAAGGGTACCCGGCACGAGCCCTCCCCATTCCCCGCTCACCTTGCTCCTCCAGCGCAGCGCCTGCCTCCCTCTGCCGGGGACCTCGGCGTGCCCCAAGGGACAGGGGAGCCCCCCAGTGCCCACCCCGTCCCCCTCAGCCTTTGCTCCTCACCCCCAAAGAAGGCACAGAACAACTCCAACTGCCCTGGACAGCAGCACCCTGCTTTATTGGAAGCCCTTCTAGGACTAGACCCCCTCCCAAAAAGGAGCTCTGCTGCAACAAGAAAAGGGGGGCAGGTGCCAGAAATCCCTCCCCAAAAACCCCAGGCACAGGCCAGAGGCAGAAAGAGGGAGTGGTGGCAGAGAGGACACAGGAAGAAAAGAAAGAACAAAAGAATGGGCTGTAGGATGAAAGAAAAACAAAACAAAACTGAAAAAAAACCAAACCAAACCAAATCACCAAAAAACCACCAAAAACAAAACCAAACCACCAAAAAACCAAAACTTCCACCCAAACCCAAAACCTGGCATGGGCAGCAAGACAGAGAGGGATTGAAAAAGAACAGAGCCAAGGAAGGGGACACAAGGAGCCACTGGGAAACAAGGGCACGGGGAAGAGCAGAGAGACAGACGGAATTAAAAAAGGCACGTGAGTGAGCCACGGAGAAGGACACAGAAAAAGGCCGAGCGCAGAACACACAGCAAGGACAGAGGGATTCTGTCCTTGATTGGACAAGAGGGAAACAAGGAGCCAGAGGGGAAAGGACCACGCCAGGGGCCGGCAAGATGGACGAGATGGACAAGGTGCTTCTCCCTCTGGCCACTACGGCGAGCGCAGCTTCCCCGCAGTTTCACGTCTCTTCCAAGCACAACAGGTGAACAAAGAGCAGCACAGAGCCGCCGGTCTCCAATGCTCCGCAATCTAGAAGGAAAAAGAAGGAAAAAGGAAAAAGACCGGTTCATTCTGCCACCAAAGAGAGTTGCTTATCCCAAGACACCTTATTCCAGGCACAGAAATCATTTCTGCCACTCGAACAAACCCACTCGATGCTGTCTCAAGTCGATGGCAGCTACTTAAACCCTGTCTCAAGAATCACAGGGACACGAGCCTTGCAATTCTCAGGAAGGACTCGGCTGAGTCTTCAAGATTTCCCCACCCACAGAAGCCAGTGATCCCAGCTTGAAACAGCACATTTCCTCCCAACCCCATAGAAATTGCCCTGTGCTGCCAGCACTGAGGCTGCCAGCAGGAGCAGCAGGAGCAGGAGCAGGAGCAGCAGGAGCAGGAGCAGCAGATCCGTCCGCTCCGGGCGCGGGTCTCGGGCACGGCCGGGGTCCCTTTGGGCCGGTCCCAGTGCCCCTGGGCTAGTTCAAAATAGTATATAAATTTGATAAAAATAAGCATTAGAAATATTTAAATAATCATTTAAGGTGAAGGGGATGTTTTTTTAAATTCGGTTACAGGCAGGGCTTTTAAATAAATAATATAGAAATGAAAATATAGAAATCTATAACAAAGGTATAAATATAGGGAGATATATAGAGAGAGAGAGAGAGAGAGAGAGAGAGAGAGATGAAAAAGAAATAAATACTAGTAACAAATATATACTAGTAGATTAATAATAAATATGAAAAATATATGGATGGACGTTAATATATTTTAATATCTATTATGCATTATATCTATGTGTATAAATATAAAAAATCAATATGATAGACATAGATATTAAAAATATTTAAATGAAGGGCCTTTTTGCTTTTTATTTGGTTAGAGGCAGGGCTTGCTAAGTTCCGATGGGGGTTTTTTTGGGGCGTTCCTTGGAGAAGGGTTTTTGGAAGGGGGTTGCACACCTTGTTTCTTGCCGGGCTTCTTTGCACGTGGGGGGGCGATCCCCGCCCAGCCCCGGGCTGAGCTCTGCGGCAGTGCTGCCACCTTGTGGCCACAGAGCGGTACTGCAGCTGTGCCCCGGCGCGGGCGGGGCCGAGCCGAGCGGAACCGAGCCGAGCCGAGCGGAGCCGAGCGGAGCCGAACCGAAGCGTGCCGAGCGGAGCCGAGCGGAGCCGAGCGGAGCCGAACCGAGGCGCGCCGAGCCGAGCCGAGCCGTGTCGAGCCGAGCCGAACCGTGCCGAGCGGAGCCGTGCCGAGCGGAGCCGAGCGGCGCCGAGCGGAGCCGAGCGGCGCCGAGCGGAGCCGAGCCGAGCGGAGCCGAGCGGAGACGAGCCGAGCCGAGCGGAGCCGAGCCGAAGCGGGCCGCGGCAAGGACCCCGTCAGAGAGAGGCGTCCTCACCGCTGCCTGTCGGCGCCCGGCTGGCTCGCGTCCGGCCCCGGCGCCGCTGAGCGTACAGCCCGTGTCGGCACGGCCGGAAAAGCCGCGGAAAATTGCGCCGGAGCGGCGTCGGCGTCGGGGTGTTTGTCAGGCAGTCGAGTAGACACCCACCGCCCGGGGTCCTTGCATTTTCCCGCCTTTTCGGCCGCCATGCTTGGAAGGTCAAAGCCAGCCGCGACTCGGCAGCCATCTTGTGAGGGGCGTGACGTCACTTCCGCCCTTCCTCGCCGCCATCTTTGTTGTGGCTGAAGCCACTTCCGGCCGAGCGGCCATCTTTGTTGTGGCACGATCGAGGCCCCCGCTGCTCTCAGCGCGTCTGTCTACCTTACTTGCCTGAACGAAAAACCCGACGAAGCCGGCCGACTCCGAGCACTCCGGCTGATTTTCCGCCGCCTTTCCCGGGGCGAGGACGGTGGCGGCGGGGCTCAGCGGCTCCGGAGCTGGGCGGCGGCTGCGCCTGCGGCGGCAGGCATTGGAGTCGACGCCTCTGCCGGGGTCCTACCGGCCGGCCGCAAACTTCAGTGTGGCAATCAGCCCGACCCGGCTCCTGCGGGGGGGGGTCCCGGCTCGGCTCGGCACGCCTCGGTTCGGTTCGGCTCGACTCGGCTCGGCTCGGCTCGGCTCGGTTCGGCTCCGCTCGGCTCGGCCCCGCCCGCGCCGCGGCACAGCTGCAGTACCACTCTGTGGCCACAAGGTGGCAGCACTGCCGCAGAGCTCAGCCCGGGGCTGGGTGGGGATCGCCCCCGCACGTGCAAAGAAGCCCGGCAAGAAAGAACGTGTGCAACCCCCTTCCAAAAACCCTTCTCCAAGGAACGCCCCAAAAAACCCCCCATCGGAACTTAGCAAGCCCTGCCTCTAACCAAATAAAAAGCAAAAAGGCCCTTCATTTAAATATTTTTAATATCTATTTCTGTCATATTGAACTTCTTTATTTATACAAATAGATATAATACATAACAGATATTAAAATATATTCTATTAGCATAATAGATAATAGATATTAAAATTTATTATATAAACATCTATCCATATAGTTTTCATACTGAATATTAATCTACTTGTCTAGATTAAATTACTTGTATTTATTTCTTTTTTATGGCTATATATATTAATATATATATATGTACCACCCTATATTCATTTTTGGAGTATAGATGTGTATACTTTCCTTTCTATATTATTTATTCAAAAGCCCTGCTTGTAACAAAATAAAAAAAAAAAGACCCTTGATTTAAATAGTTTTAATATCTATTTCTATCATATTGATCTTCTATATTTATACACATAGATATAATACATAACAGATATTAAAACATATTATATTAGCATCTATCCATATAGTTTGCATACTGAATATTAATATACTTGTCTAGATTTGGATTACATGTATTTATTTCTTTTTTATGGCTATATTTATATATGTATATGTATATATATACATATATATATCTCCCTCTATTTATTTCTTTAGTATAGATGTGTATATTTTCATTTCTATATTATTCATTTAAATGCCATGCCTTTAACCAAACAAAAACAAAAAGTCCCTCATTTAAATATTTTTAATATCTATTACTATAATATTGATCTTTTATATTTCTACACACAGATGTAATGCATAACAGATATAAAATATATTACCATTTATCCATATAGTTTTCATACTGAATATTAATCTACTTGTCTAGATATTGATTACATGTATTTATTTCTTTTTTATGGCTATATATATTAATATATATACATATATATATATCTCCCTCTATTTATTTCTTTAGTAT